>NW_022589707.1:2976369-3047501 GCF_004348235.1 Phoca vitulina
ACACACACACACACACACACACACACACACACACACACCCTCCCCCAGCCAAACTAGACCAAATGAACCAACACTCTATTTCTGTGGAGTCAAATCCTGTGGAAGAGCATGGCATGAACTTCCTTCCTACAACCCTCAGAACCCACACCCACAAACCCCACCAACATCCCCTAAACACTGAAACGCCTAGACTTACAGCAAGGGTGCCTGTCCTTCCTTCCCCACGGCAATCAGTTCCTGATGTTCAGAGCCTTGAAGATAATTCAAGATACAGAATTTGTTAATAGTAATGCTTTGTGGTCGGTCCCTTGTTAGTCGATTTTATAGGAAAGATGGACCTGACTGTTTTAAGTGGAAAAACTCACCATACTGGCATAAATGCCATGTAATTTGTGGTAGGAAAACAAGACTATTGGCAGCCATCTATCATGCCTATATAGTAATTTCTGGTTGTACCTGTTGTAAAAATCACACTCAATTACTATTAAGAAGGGCACAGAGGACACTGATCAATCTTGCTCACTTTTTTAGAACTTTCTCTATTTAGTCAGGTACAGAAATATGTTTTTTCTATTTATAAATTGAAATAAACAATACATAATTTTATGTCAGGAAACGAATTGTTTTACAAATATGACATCACACTGTACAACTTGGGATCAGTAAACAATATTTTTATTATATTGTTAGGACAAAAAAGGAGTGCATACACACACACATTTTATCAGACATGAGGCCAGATTATTTTGGTAACTGGGATTAGGTTTATTTTGTAGAATCCTACCAGTTTTAACAGAGAAAGGCAAGCATTATTTCTCCCTTTGTGATAGTCTATGATGATGACTGGCTTTGCATAGCTATTTTGTTATTAGAGTGTCATTTAGCATATCTCTAGAAAGATGTATGTCTTTGGACAGGTTTCATTGCTTTCTAGGATTTGATTATTCTAAAATTCATAATAATATTACTAAAAAGTAATACCAATTGAGCACTTATTATTGGTAAGGCAATTTGTTTGCCACTTTAAATACATAATATTATTTAAACTTCAGAAACACTTTTGAGACTCTATCCGAAAGATCCTGCTAGAGATTAAAAAAAAAAAAGACTGAGGTTTGGAAGAGATGCTATTTTGTCCTAAGACTGCAAAGCCTAGGACACTAGAATGACAGATTTTTAAAACTGTAATGGACTTTAGAGATAATCTACTTCAATTCTCTAATACTATAAATACAAAACTAAAATTTAGAGAGATTATATAAATTGTTCAAAACTACACAACTATAGCCTAGTATCTACCTCTTTTTGCATGTTTTTCCCCAAACTATATCATAGACTACATTATTGTACCTTCTATTTGCACCCAAAATATTTAAGAGTCTGATATAATGATTGCACATTTTTTCAGAGTGTGATTAATTTAAAATAAGCAAGAAATTTGTTATGATATCTCTCAGTACAGATTCCAAGTTTAAATTCTTCCTACTCAATGTACGGTCCACAAAGCACTCTCTGCATCAGCATCATGTGGGAGCTTTTTAGAAATGCCACATCTTAGGTCTCACCCAGATCCACTGGATCAGAGTCTGCCAGATGTCTCACGTACATATTAGCAGGTGAGAAGTGTGCTCTGTGAAGTTTCTACTTCTTTTTTTTTTTTTTTTTGACAGAGAGAGAGAGACAGCGAGAGAGGGAACACAAGCAGGGGGAGCGGGAGAGGGAGAAGCAGGCTCCCCGCTGAGCAGAGAGCCCGATGTAGGGCTCGATCCCAGGACCCTGGGATCATGACCTGAGCCGAAGGCAGACGCTTAACGACTGAGCCACCCAGGCGCCCCTGAAGTTTCTACTTCTTATACACCAAATTCCTCAATACCAGCTCCAGTAATGGCCACTATTGACTAGTACTCAATGCCCAACAGACATCCATGTACAACCTCTTGCTGGCCAGTGGTTTTTTGTTGTTGTTGTTGTTGTGTTTTTTTTTTTTAAGATTTATTTATTTGAGAGCAAGAGAGAGGGAGAGAGAGAGAGCAAGCACAAGCAGGGAGGAGGGAGAGAGGGAGAAGCAGACTCTCCGCTGAGCAGGGACCTGAGCTGAAGGCAGATGCTTAACCAACTGAGGTGCTCCATGTTGGCCAGTGTTTTAAGTAAACCAATCATCTGCTAAAGAACATACTTCTGCACAGACTATAATCTGAGATATAGCTACAGACACTGTATTGGTTTGTTATAGATACATAATCATCCAGCACTTGCAAGCTATAGTTTATTTTATGTAAAACCTGAAAGTGAGGACTTTGATGTATAGTCAATGTTGAAAAGTTAAACTGCAAATATACTGAAAGTATAAAAAATATATATACCAAGATATATATGCAGTTCTATATTGCCCTCTGTTTGAAGTGGTATATTACTCAAATTCTGAAATGACCTCATCATAACATTATATTCCTTAACAACAACAACTGGTATTACACTCACTGTAATAAGAATACAAGGAATATTTTCATTAGAAATAATCTTGAACTTTCTAGCATTTTATAAATGTATACATGTTTAATAAAACAGCCACTATCCATACCAAAGTATGTAGCAATCCAACTAACTGAAATCTTTGTAAAATGAGAAAATTTTTCAAGTATAGAACACAGTAATGCCGAAGGTAAGTACTTGAGGAATATGAGTCATATTATCACTAGTAGCATTAAAAAAATAACTACAAATATACTGTGACTAATAAATTACAATATCAATATGATATTGTTATGTGAAAGTATGTTATAATTATACTTAATATTATTTGCTTCCTTTTAAGTGAGCAATAAACAATATACTTTGAAATATAGTTTATTTAGGAAATTGTCTCTTATAAATGCCTGATGTTTCAATAACACCCATGTACATGTTAAATGATCAAAGTTGTTTCTCTCTTTAGCAAAATCCTCTAATCTAAATACCATTGAATTATTGTAAATATTAGTACTGACATTTCTAAATGAGGCTGGAATAATGTCTCATGTAGATAATATTGTCCAGGAACAATTTTTTTACATAATTATTTTTACATTTACATGAAACAAATGTTCCTTTTTGATATTAAAATTATTTAAGCAGTGCATATTGACTATAATACAATTATAAAATTGAGATAAATTTCCGAAAACACATACCTACAATATAACTATATATTAAAACACTTACAAGCTCATTTAACATTTCCAGCTCTACCTAAACAGTTAAAAATTAGACTTCATTGAAAAATATTTTAGAATTACTATTGTTCAATTGTCCTTAATTTCTTTCGGATTTAAGTGTATTTTGTGTCAATGTATTAAATAATAAACTTAATATTTGGAGTGAAAGCATTTAATTTCTTTATGCCTAATATCACAAGGTCTTGTGAGAAAGAACAAATTTTATATAAGAGAGTCATGAATGTTTTCTCTTACTGCTAATTTTTATTATTCGAAGAGATCAGAACCAGTGATTTCTCTCACTAGTATCATCAAGTTTACTTCTACCTCACCCTATCTATCTTCCTGTTGGATGGGAGTAGAGAAAAGAGAACACATGAAATAAGAAAATTATGGCACAGTAAACTGTGAGAGGAGATTCTTTAGAAAAAGTTTTTCTAAAAGTTTTTCACTTTTAGAAAAAGTGAAATTTTAAGTCTTCCTCCCTTTACTGAAAAGAATATTCAAAATTTCAGAAGGGAAAGAGAAAAATGTTCTGCAAATTCACTGACTATATCCTGAGTCTTTAAGTCTTCATGGCCAGGAATTTGGAAATTGTGAAAATAAATATCTAATACATATACTTTACCAGTTTCAGACAGGAACTGATAAAGTCACATTGACCAACTCAGTCTGGCTGCAAAGCAGGGCCCAGTCATGGTCTAATAGATGGGCCTGAGGGGTCTTCTGAGCCCCAGAATATAGAACAACAAGAATTCACCAGGAACCATTGAGAGGGCCCTAGAATATGTCTCAGAATATAATCTTCCAGTGACCAACTTTCTCCATCATTTTTACGATCCTATCATTTACAATTCATACCTTCATTATCTATGTAGCAAAATGTAATTGCTAATTCTGCCTGGGCCTTCTTTGCAAGGAAATCACACAGCTTTTATTATAGGTAATGTTGCTTATATTCAAATTTATATTATAAGTATTTTATACCTTCCTAGAGATAATAAAACTCTTTATTAGGACAGAGACCCTGTGTTCAAAGTTTTTGTAATCTTCAGAGCTTACCACAGTGATCTATTTTTAATAGACACTCAAATATTTTCATTAATCAAATAAAAAAAAGTTTATAAACAATTTCAGCTGTACCTCCAATAATCCTGGGCACTGATTTTCAGGGACTTAAAATAATATTCACTGTTTGATTTCCTAGCTTTCCAGTTATTTGGATAGTCAAATTCAAAACTGAAAAAAATTGTCAAATTTCTTTTTATACTTTCCGTCGTATTTCAGAAAACAAGCTTTATACCATCTGCGCATATGGCTGAAAAGTTAAGAGTAAAAATGTTTATGCTTTTGGATATGTTCCTCATGCCCACAAGCTCTCTAATTTGCAAATGTTGTGGTTTTCCAGAAACATTTGTAAGGTAATTGAATACCTATTATATTGTAAGAGAAGCTCCACTAAATAAGTTATTTTATACTGTTCTAATAATTTTGCCACACTTTTTCACATTAATATACTTTTAAAATAAATGACTCAAATATTAACAACTTTGTGTATTGAACAACGCATTATATATACATTGTTACACATTAATAAAAAATTCTAAGTTAATATAAATTACATACGCATTACTTCCTTCAATTAAGTCTTACTACATTTGAACTACGATTAGCTCATTTTTTGACCATTTACATGTGTATTATGGGAAATAGATAATATTCCGGTCTTATCTTTGCTAATTTTTCCAAATGTAAATCTCAGCTTCCCAACTACATTATAAAATAAATGTCTGAGACATAAACAGACATTTCTCCAAAGAAGACATCCAGATGGCCAACAGACACATGAAAAGATGCTTAACATTACTTATCATCGGGGAAACGCAAATCAAAAGTACAATGAGATATCACATCACACATGTCAGAATGGCTAAAATCAACAACGAAGAAACAGTAAGTGTTGGCAAGGATGTGGAGAAAAAGGAACCCTCTTGTACCGTTGGTGGGAATGCAAACTAGTGCAGCCACTGTGGAGAACAGTATGGAGGTTCCTCAAAAAGTTAAAAATAGAACTACCCTATTATCCAATAATCACACTACTGGGTATTTACCCAAAGAATATAAAACACTAATTTGAAAGGATATATGCACCCCCCATGTTTATTGCAGCTTTATTTACAATAGCCAAATTAAGGAAGCAGCCCAAGTGTCCATCAATAGATGAATGGAAAAAGAAGTGCTATGTGTGTACACACACACACACACACACACACACACACAGAGGAATATTATTCAGCCATAAAAATAATGAAATCTTGCCATCTGCAGTACCATGGATGAAGCGACAGAGTATTATGCTAAGCAAAATAGGTCAGCCAGAGAAAGACAAATACCATATGATTTCACTCATATGTGGAATTTAAGGAACAGAACAAATGAACAAAGGAATAAAAAAAGAGGGAGAGAGACAAACCAAGAAACAGACTCTTAACTATAGAGAACAAACTGATGGTTACCAAAGGGGAGGTGGGTGGGTGGAATGGATCAAAGTGATGGGGATTAAGAGTAAACTTATCATGATGAGCACTGAGTAATGTACAGAACTGCTGAATCACTATATTGTACATCTGAAACTAATATAACACTGTATGTAGGTTTTTTAAAAAGATTTTATTTATTCGTCAGAGAGAGACAGAGAAAGAGAGCACAAGCAGGGGGAGCGGCAGGCAGAGGGAGAAGCAGGGTCCCCGCTGAGGAAGGAGCCCGACGTGGGACTCGATCCCAGGACCCTGGGATCATGACCTGAGCTGAAGGCAGATGCTTAACCAACTGAGCTACCCAGGCATCCCAGCACTGTATGTTAACTATACTGGAATTAAAATTTTAAACTTAAAAAAAATGTCTGAGGCAATTACAAATGATTTTGTAATATTTACTGATTCTACCTAGCATTATATTCATAGATCTGTACAATAAATATTTAATGCATTCAAAAATGACCCCCCAAATTAAATTAACTAAATTAATTAATTAACTAAAATTAGTCTACCATCATGTGCCAGTCATTGCACATTCTGCATTTGATCCTCCTGGCAAGCCTTTCATATAGGTACTGTTATTTCATCATATTGCATACTACAATACTGGTCTCAAAAGCTTAGATAATTTGCCCAAGGTCACTGAGGAACAGAGCCAACAACCAAACCCAGTCTTTTTGACACGATAGTCTCTGTTTGTAAGCATTACAAGATATTTGTTTAAAAGAAAATGTAGATTCCTTTTAAAAATCATTAATACTTTTAGCAAATGAATGTCTACATTTTAGCAGGTAACCAGTATAAAACTAACTTTCAGAAATGAATATAGAACATCAGATTACAGTGGTCTTTATTTAGGAGTTTCTAGGACGGGATCCTCAGTCATAGTAAAGAACTATTTATTTCACACATTTATGGAGATTGGCTTTGAAACTAGAGACATCCTGCCACAGATAATAAATAGACATATACGTAAAACCCTCGCATATAGTATTCTGATTTTTGTTTGTTTCCATGAAGTTTGACTAACCAAATTTGCCATTTTAGGTGAAACCAAAATACACTACAACTACTTTTAGTTCATACGATCAAAGACACCTACAAAGAAACAAAACAAAACAAAAAAGCAAAACAGAAACAAATAAAATTTTCCAAAATCTTTTAACGACTTTAAAATAGCAACTGATGGGGCGCCTGGGTGGCTCAGTCATTAAGCGTCTGCCTTCGTCGGCTCAGGTCATGATCCCAGGGCCCTGGAATCAAGCCCCGCATCGGGCTCCCTGCTCAGCAGGAAGCCTGCTTCTCCCTCTCCCACTCCCCCTGCTTGTGTTCCCTCTCTCGCTGTGTCTCTCTCTCTGTCAAATAAATAAATAAAAATCTTTTTTAAAAAAAAAAAATAAATAAATAAAATAGCAACTGTTAGGAAAAACCCATCCCCACCCTACACCCAAATCGATGCTGTGCATCCTATGTGCAGCAATTTAGATACTTTTTATTCTAGACAGTCGACTTGCTACATAGCGAAGTTCATCCATGGAATGTAAGGTTTCCTCAATGCTTATTTTTAATAAAACTGGCAAAACATAAATTATTCTGTGTTTAATGACAATAAATACTTATTGTCTATATTTTCAACCAATAAAGATTTATTTTCTATTTGCTGATAAACTACTAAGCAGTACCCTTTACTCTTCCAAAACTTTCTTTTCACTACATGTTTTATAAAAGACTGATTCCACGGGGCGCCTGGGTGGCTCAGTTAGTTAAGCGACTGCCTTCGGCTCAGGTCATGATCCTGGAGTCCTGGGATCGAGTCCCGCATCGAGCTCCCTGCTCAGCAGGGAGTCTGCTTCTCTCTCTGACCCTCCTCCCTCTCATGCTCTCTGTCTCTCATTCTCTCTCTCTCAAATAAATAAATAAAATCTTTAAAAAAAAAAAAAGACTGATTCCAAAACCATCTAATACCTCCACAGCAGAGTGAAGTCTAAACTTAGCCAATGTCAGAATTGCATAGCTGTCATCTTTTGGTTGGAACATTCTTCCCCTTCTCTTTTCTTGGCTACTTCCTTCTTATCCTTTAACTTCCAGCTAAAATGTCATAATGGGAAGGACCTTAACCATCCGTTGATAAATTTACTTCTGGACCGACAGAGATGATTTATAATTTTAATTTAAATTTTAACATGCCTAATAAATAAGAGGGGGATCTGAGGTAACGTACTAGAATGAAATATTACAGTTAAAATAACTGAAATAAGAGTTGAGAGACCCTGCGGAGGATGTGTGACTTACAGAAGCACATTATTAAATGCCAGTTTTTTCCTACTAAAATTTTGAAAACTGAATGTGTTATGTGGAAGCATAAAAGGCTACTGTAAATAAAATAATGAGAAATCATTTTAAATCCAGACCCAGGTCACTAATTTTTCCCAAACATATTGATCTTTAGCATGCTTCTGAGCAGTCCACCTTTAATAATTTCTTAGGCAACTGTTGTCACAACTGTTGTCAACTTCAGGAAGCCAGAAACCTCTGTCACTTGACATGGTTTGCCTTTGGCACTGGTGCATTTGTCATTTGAAGGTTCAATATGTAAAAACAAACACAGCGTGAGATGCTCTAAATACCATAATTATAGACATATAAATGAACAAACAACTGGTCTGAAAGCCTTTTACAAAAAGCTCTATGGGCGCCAATTTGATAAAAGAACAATGTCATTTTTATTTACAAGATTCTGAAATCTCTTTTTAAAAGTGAATATGGTACTCTAATTTTACCACGTATAATCTAAAAATGTGCAAGAACAACACATTTTAAATTCCAAAATATATATTTTGGGTGATTATATAATCTTTGTAAAATTAAAATGCTTCAGGTCACTGTATACAGTAATTATATAACATGAAGCCACGTCTTTCGCCATATGAAAACTAATCAAATTGCAGTAATACTTTCCTAATATACTTTGGGCAAAGAACAGATAATAAATTCAAGAATAAGTTGCCTTTCACATTGAGCAAATAGGTGCAAACTACCCTTTAAAATTACCTTAATAGCCCCATTCCTTTTGAATAACAGTCCTCTGAAATAATCATTTTTGTTTTGATTCATACAGACATGTCAGTTTTAAGGCAGTATTTTTATAATATGATGATTACTACTTACCGATAAACTTTAGTGTAACTACTATTATACTAAAATCATATTACTTCTGATTACTTCTGATTTATAGTTTTTAGCTATAAAAATACAACTAAAAAAAGATAGCTGTACTTTTTGTTACAACCTAGCTATATGCAATTTACATACAGATCTTACAGAACTAACCCATTTCAATTTGATCATATTTTTTTAATGCTGCTCATGCACAGTCTTTTCTCTTAATGGATATATTCATCTTTGACATATTAATTAGTGACTAAACAGTGACTAAATATTAAAATTATATTTAATCATACTATGATATCTGTCTTCAAATATTTTATGGCAGTAGAATATCAGGTAAATATTAAGCTTTTATTACCTTAAAAGCCCAACTACAGCTAATGGCCAGAATTTATGAGAATGTAGATTTTGTGTCCGTAGAACTTGATAAAAGTAAGAACTATATAAAAAAAGAAACCAGTGAACTTTCAATTTTTTTAGCATCCGTATGCTTTGAGTTTTCTAGCAGAGAGGTAACTGACTAATTTTATATAATAAATTCAATGCAACTAGTTCAGTGCCTGGTACAAGAAAAGATGATTACTGAAGTCTAATTTCTTTAATACAACCGCACCCTTATACCTGTTAACCTAAGGACAAAATGTAGGACGTGACCATGGGGGAAAGAGAAAAGGGAGTAACTTCTGTTATCAATAAGCAAAGCTAGGGGGAGTCACTGTGAAAGATATAAAATTGGGAACAGCCTTCACAGGAATGGTGGGCTTTGAAAAGGCGAGGATCTCATAGGCTGGGGGATATTTTAAAGTTGAGGTACAGCATGAACAAAGTTTCCAATGTAGGGATGAATAGAGTTACAGTATAAACAAAATATAAGTGCCTATTTTTGTACTTACCAAAGGATATTTTTGTTATATTAAAAATCAAAATGAAATTCACTGACATTCCATACCGACTTTGACAAAATCAACTAATATGCTAAGATTATTATACACTAAATATATATAATTAACAACTTTCTCTGCAACTACCTCTATCATTTACAAGATTTTTTGACATCTTAAGCACTCTATTTCAAGTACCTGTTAGGCACAATAATTATTTTGTTGACATCTGTCTTTGATTTGCATACAGATTACAGGTATTTCTTTGAAACAACGTGTTTTGAAAAGGGCAGTCAGGCTTGGCTTCTAAGGAGTCTTACCAACGATATGACTTAAGTGAAGTACAGAAAATGCTGCAAAATAGAGCCATGCAGGAAAAAGGTTGGAGAAATTACAGAGCTTTCACAGCATGGTTTCATTATTTCCCTTGAAACAATCGATTAATATTCATGTATAAATGATGGTAAGTATCTGTGTTTTATCCTTTCAAAATAGATTTCTTGCCTTTCTTCTATCACCAGTAATTCGGGATAATTTCTCACTCTACCAACAGATAATTGAAAATGACTTGGATTATTTGTCATCACTGACGAGTGATGTCAGATTTTTCTATTTTTTAATAGAAAAAAATTCTATTATTTTCCTAGAATTTTACCTGTGATGAGACCAAATCACCAAAGGGAGGTGACAGCATCTCCAATACGCTCCAGAGTTCTAAGGCTTGGACCATAAATGAGTTTCCCCTACATCAGCATAGATGAAATAGGAAAAGGTGTTCCAGAAAGAGAGAATGGAAGTGAGGATACGTAAGAGAAACATGACCAGGAACAGCGCGTTGTACAGGAGGAACTGCTAGGGTTTCAGTCTGGTGAGGTCATGGGGCGCCCATCGTGGGCAAGGGGAGATCACATCAAAAGGACAGGCAAGAACCAGGGAAGTGGGCTACCATGACGAGATGCGTGTCATCCATCGATGGTCAACTGGAAGAGAACGACTGGAAGCAAGGAGGCATCCTGGGAGGCTACTAACTTAATGTCTGGAGGAAATGCTGAGAATCCTCACAAGGGCTGCGGCGATGGGAATGAGAGCAGGGAATAGATATAAGAAATATTTAAGCATTAGAAATGACAAATATTTTTGAGACAAATATTTTCCCACTGCCGTTAAAGTCAAAGTTTTGCTCTCAACAAGACTCTCAAGAAAAGCTTTATAGTTTAGACATTACATGAAATTGATACTGAAAATAATGGTTATAGATTACACAGGTATCTTCATTTAAACTTAGTAATGGCAATAATATTTATGCTTTTGGATACAGACAGCAAAATTTCCTTTGAACCAGTTTTAAAAAGCTTTTATTCATATCTGACAAAGCATTTCAACTAATATTTTATATAGCTTTAAATAAATGTTTTCATGACATGACTATTAATGTATGCTAACAGTACCCAAAAGACAGAATCACATTGTAAAGTTACTTTATTATGATGAGGAAGAACATAAATGACATTGTATGTACTATTATTTAATGTTATTATCATTGAAATAGAAACATTAGGATAACAAGTTTTTCTTACTATACTCTACACAAGCAGTTAATTAACCTTAAAATGTTGCCTAGATGCAAACTGAAACCCAGTATTAGTCAGAGAACTGGAAATCAATGGCATAGTATTTCTCACTCAGCCGGCGGCGCCATGGTCAAGAGCACAGACTAGGGATAGATCGTACCGGCGGCCTGGCAAATTGCTTCACTTCTCTGTCTGCCCACTTACCTGCCAGTTAGAGCACTGTTCTAAGGACTAAAAGAGTTAATGCATCTAAAGAGCAGTGCCCGACCTGAAGTCAACACTCAACAAGCACTGTTCATATCAATGGGCAAAAAATTGTGGAAGTATAATAATGTCTATTGATGCCAGGAATTCTAGAAAAGGATGCTCATTCATTGGTGGTGAATACACGAGTTATAACAAATTTAAGGACCTCAGTCCGGAAATGTTCATTAAAAAAAAGATATATAAACTCTTTGATCCCGTCTTTGACATAGATTCCACACAAATGAACACACCAATATATAAATATTTGAATGAAGCTGTTTATTTTTGCAATCTTAATAGTGGAAGTAATGTAAATACCCAAATATGGCACACTGATATCCTTGGACACAGTATTATGCTTGTCAACTGACATAATAAAATGGTTACTCTTAATCCCGTAATTCCAGACAGCCAAAAAACATAATACACAATACTAGCATCTGCTTTAAATTAGCCATGAGACACTTACCTGCTTAGGTTAAGGTATCTGAATAAAATTCACATATACTACAGATGCACATGAGGCATGATTAAATTTTACTTTTGGAAATTTCATCATTAAAAAATTCTACTGTGAGGCAGGAATAAATTCTCCTATTCTTTTCATTGAGAACACTGAATATTAATCAAGTGATTTAAGTGAAGAGTGTGTTTTAGCACTAACAAAAGTCAGCTGAGAACTTCTGGTGAGGGTATATATATAATCTCATGAGATTTTATATATATAATCTCATATACGTATATATATGAAATTATATATATATATTATATATATTATGCTTCTGGATACAGACAGCAAAATTTCCTTTGAACCAGTTTAAAAATATATATATAATATATATATAATCTCACAAGATTATGCACAGTTACTTGGCACACCATGTTGAGGAAGATATGATTTAATGGCCATATTCAGACTCACTGAGAAAAAAAAAGCCATGATAGATTAATATTTGCCTTGACGGTGGCATGAGACTCATGGGTTATTGTGCTTGTGGGCATACCGAAAGAAAAAACAAAAGAGGGATCATGTGTTTTTAGATCAACTGACATTAAAATCGTTGCATATTCATTTAATCATCTGAGAAAAACTGAAAGTCACACATGATTTTCCAAACATATTAATTTTTGTTTGAACCAAAACTGTTTCATATACATTACATAAATCTATAAATTTTGAGCTAAAATTTATTAGCAATTAAGTAATTTAATGCAGGATAGACCACTGTTAATGTGCAAACAAAAACTTTTAAACAAATGATACTCTTAAAATAAGCTTTTTGCCATGTGACATAATTAGGTTGAAATTTTTTCATGTAGTTCTTCTGTTCATATATTTTGCCCAATATCTGAAAAAATATATGAAGCATATGAAGGCAGATTTTTACTTAAAGCTTGCTTAGTAATTTGATTCTCATTAAGAGGTGGCTTCCTAGTAATATGAGTTAACAGAGCAATGCAATTTATTCAACATATGTTATGGAAGTTCAACACAACCATTTGAGCCCATATGATTTACAAGTAACAACAAGCATCTTCTATTTTACGAGAATATTTTTAGCGGTAAATGTATTATTTCCTTTGGCAAATCATGATATTTCACCACATAATAAGCTGTTTTATTAATTCAGCATGTGTGTATTTACTTTTTCCATGTATTCCTTTGAAATAATATTATAATTGAATGACATAGCTGACATCATAATAGTAGTTAGTAGAAAATTAGGAGTCAAGGCAGAATTTTTCTTTTTACATACTTTTTTGACATGACATCTAATGCATAGGAGTGAGCAAATCCTTGCTGAATTTAATTAAACTTTATATAACTTGATTCCAATGTAGATGCACCACACAACACAGATTTAGGGGACCTAACAGTGTGAAAGTCGCATCTCTACTGCCACTTTCTTTAATTCATATCCCCAGGCCCCTAAGACCACCATTCCAGTGCAAATGAAGCAGGGGGTGAATGTATTTGAAAAGGGAAAGAGAACCTTATATATGTTTGGGGATAATTTTTCCTGGTAAAAGTATTCCCAGAAACTAGTTTTACCTCCTTCCTAAACACGAAAACATTAAAGAATATATCACGATGCATGTTTATGAGGATATTTCAAACAAACTTAAATCATAAGTAAAATGTAGAATATGGCCCTTAGGAGCTCTTCTGTACTCCTTCAGCGCTTTTACTGTATACCAAAAATATGATATCTTCAGCAAGCAAACTCAGAGCCAATGAATACATCTTTATTTCCAGATTTCCTACTATCATGGGAGGTTTTAAAATCTGGAGAGCTATAAAAAAATCAATTACTTCAAGCTGTTATTATGAATAGTCTACCCCCAAAATGAATTAAATAAGACTTTAACAAGCTTTTTATCAAAATTTACAATTGAGGAAATTATCAATTTTGTTTTCGAAGTTCAAATGACTCCTTTTTTTTTTTAGAATAACTGACCCAAAATGTCTAACTCTTCATAATTGTGCAGAAGCAACATAGACATAAGGTAGCTACCAACTCAAGGCGTGTCAAATTCACCTGATACTTTAATAGGTAAGATTCAGTCGAATGTGTAGCCACTAAAGTCCATAAACAAGATGCATTTAAAATGGTAATGTTATTGACCATAGGTAAAGAAATGTATTCCAAATGTCTTTCTAAAATAAATATCACTAATGACAAAAATATGAATGAGTGAACAAACGAATGGGGGGGCTCTAGGAGGTCATAGTTAGAATAAGTGCAACTCTCCAACTTAACATCAAAGGGAAAAACAAGTCTTATTTCATTGCTGGTTTTTAAAACATGCAAAAATATTCTCATGCTCATTTAGTTCAATGCTAAATAAGCTTATTACAGGCAGTTTAATACCTTTGGGTTTGACAGGGTACAATAAATAGCACTCTTTTCTGCCTGAGTTCTAGATTAGAATAGGAGTCACAGGTGGAGAGCAAATATCACCCTTTACACAATAATTGCTGAAAAGGGCTTAGCTGTGTGGCAACAATGGGATGCATTAACCTTAATTCTGAAATTAAACAAACTTTCTAGCCATAGGAAGAACCGAAACACCATAAAGCTTTCCATTTATCACACACATTATTGCAGAGGCATAGCCTACTCTTATATGTCTTTCAATAAGAATCTCTACCTTTTGCAGGCAGCTTAGAAGGAAGAAGGAGGGGCTCAGCTATGCTGGGTCCTTAACCCAAAGTCACCTCACAGGTAAGTCCCTCCACTTAACATAGAAGGAATTAGTGAACTGCAGAGATAGAGGCTAAGCATGTTAGAGGTGGACTTTCCTCCACATAAAAGGAAACATTAGGATGGAGAAAGAGGTAGCACCTTCATATCCCAACATCTTCAGTTGGTCAGAACTAAAACATACAGGTTCTACAGATCCCAGGAGATGGGGAGATCCAATGTTTGAACTTATCATTTTGTTCAGATTCTCTTTTAAGTTTCTCATTTGGAATGTTCTCTATATGATGATCATTTCATCATTATTTGTACATATTAAAATAACAAAAATAAACACATAATTTCTTCCAATGGCCAAATATTAGATGGTTATAAAAATGTCTCAGGTTGCTAGTAGCTACTTATCTTGAGATATGTATTTCTCTAGAAATACTGATAACATCCGATTTCAGATACCGATATACATAGAAATATGACTTTCACTTTATTTCCATAACATTGTAGTTTTGAGATTTAAATTATGTACTCTGTTCTTTAACTTTGCAAGTAGCAATAAATGACAAAAGAAAGCACTTCTCAAATCAATCAGATATAGGAAAATTTTGAAATTGCATGTTTTATTTCTTCATCCCATCAACATCAGTCACCACATAAACATGAAGAAGTTTAATACTCTTAAGATAATCATACTCTAGATATGAAGAGTTAAGAATTTCTGAGCCTAGAATCTCTCCTAATTCTATACATTATTTTCAACAAATAAAATATCTTTTAAAATCTTAAAAAGAGTAGCAAGACAAGGGGATGTATATCACATTCCCTTTATGTTTTAATCATAAAAAGGATACATCAGACAAGAAAACTTATTAGTTCACTTTAAAGACTTACTAAGATTTTCTCTGGAAGAATTTATAATTAAGACAAGTGATTTAAAATCTTGAAGAAGTTATAGAACTTGAAATATCCTCCAAATTAGAATAGAAAAAAATTAGAAATGTGATTTTAAAAATATAATGCATATCAAACAACTTCGATGTTACTTATCTCAAAATGATATATTGTATAACTGTATAAAAGTTAATAAAAGCCTATATTGAATTTGGGGATTCCTTTTTTTGGCCAATTTTGCCATACATCAATGTTAATGGAGAAAATTTTGGCAAAAATCCCTGTTCCCTATATATCAGCGCTACAATGAAATCAAGATTATGCAGTTTTCTTCTATGAGTAAATAACACTTTTTTAATTATTACTTTAAGTAAATAATGTACTACCTCTTAACAGCCAATGATTTTTGCTGGCCTAAAGCATTTTTTTATTTAAATTCATTTTATTAAGACAAGCTCATTGTTATGTTTAAGCTCAGTGTAAACTAGTAATATTTGCTTTTATATTTATTTATGTAGTTTACTCCATTTATTTCAAAGAAAACATTTTAGAGTGGTATATGAATTGCAGAAGAAATAGATCAATATACTATTGTTTTGATATTGTTGCATTAGTTACTTGAAATAACTGCACATGAAAAGACCTATCTATAAAATTGTAAGTGGGTTTAACTCCTTGAAAGACACATTAGAAAATACATAAATATATACACATATTACATATAATAAATATATAATACATACACTCTATTAAATAATAATATGTATCTATACAGTATGTAACATGTACTTAAAGGATTTTACCAAATATATGTGTGTATATTTATATACATTTGTGTTTATATATGCTTATATATGTAAAAACATATTTGTTAGAAAGTAGTTGATTAATTGAAAACATTTCTCAAATGTGACAGTGAAATTATAGTTTAATTGGTATACAAAATAATACAAAATAATGTAAAGTGAACTTTATCAGAAAGCACTATTTAAGTCAAAATTTAGTATACTTTAGGAATAAGTTAAATTCATTAAGTGCTAGCTCAAACTCCTCATCATTTAGAACTGCACTGTCAGCATCTTTCAAATATGTTCAAATAAGTGCAACTCCCTAAGAGTAAAATCTTCTACTTAAACTTTACATATGTGTCCTGTATATATGCATTTACAAGAAGGGAGGTTATAGGATACCATCAGCTCAGCAGCAGCTCATCTGCACTGTTAGGCAATTAGATTCTAGTTCTACTTAATCCCAGAAACAAGCTTCTTTAGTATTAGTCTAGTTGTAAAAAACATACTAGGAACAGTAACACCATTTTTATATACACTTCAATAACAGAGAAAAAGAAATAAGGCAGAAGCAAATATATATTTAAAATGGTATTGTTAACAAATGAAAAATATTAACCTCATCTTCTGGAAATGTCCATCATGTTAAAAAGTTATCTAGGGACAGAAAGTTTTAGCATAGTCATCACATTTTTTTTTTAAATGAGTACCAAATAAAAACATTACTTTTAGATTTTCATGCTACTTTTTGTCTTGTGATGACCTCTCCTGGTTGAGTTGTTCATTATCTTAGATTCACGTAGTTATCATTTTTTTCTCCTTTGAGTGTTTTCAGTATTAAGAATAGAACTATCATTCTTTTTCAGAGTTTTGTATAATATAAATAAACATTTACAGTAAGTGTAAAATTATAATTTAATTTTAAAGCACTGAATATGTGAAGCTTATTCTAATCAATAAAGTATACATCATTCTTATTATTTGATTTCATGATGCAGGGAAACTGGGTTTTAGTCAATTTAAATTCAAATGAAATAAGTCATCTTAAGCCATTTTAGATATTTAAACAATAAAGAATAAGAGCTAATAAATAAATCTTAATCAAACATAAGTATTAACTATCTGAAAAGTAATATTCTCTGCTCTTCCCCATCACCAAATTCTAAGTTGTAAAAACTAAGAATATATTTCTGAAACAACTTTTCTATTCTTAAAATGCATTAACCCAGTGGCTGCATATGCCGTTCATTCTTGATACATGGCAAATGTTTCAGATGAATCCATTATAATTAGAGTATACAAAGAGATGCAATATGAAACCCAAGAAAAATCCTGGATATGAGGGTCTTTAAGCAGCGAATATAATTAATTTAATTTATAATGAATTTAATTTCTGAAAAGAGTAGCAGTTAGTTCTATATGACCAGATCTTGAAATGGAAATTGAAATTTCGTCAGATTACTTTTCTCAGGATGTAGTTACATATTTACATAAATTAATACGGAGCATTGTGTCTTCATAATTTCTGTTTAAATATATAAAACTGACATACATATTTTAATAACATATCACTTTTTTGAGGTTTAATCCGTTTGTGAAAAAGCTATAAAATTTTTCTCAAGTCCGTTACAAACTGCCACTTAATGACTTCCTATCTTGCAAGAAAAGAGAAGCAAATACAGTACTCGGGAAAATACGTCAAAACTGTAATACCGGTTCATCACATGACATTATTATGTAGTAGGTTCTTTAGCATGACTTATAAAGTCCTTTTTTCAATGGTTATTCATATGAATATTTGCACCCTAGAATAAGAACATTAATATTAACATATAGGTAAAGATGCATCGAGGCATCTCAAGATCTCATAAACAGGACTACACATACAATGAATTCTGGAAAACACTAAATTTTTTCTTTCCTAAATGGAAAACATTTATTTTCAAACTAAAATCTCCATGATTCTTCTTTAATAAGTAACACATTCTCATAAACAAGCACTATGTGCTTATGTATATTATCCTAAGATTCCCATAGGCAATCTCTCTAGTGTTTAACTCTTTCTGAACCAAAGGAGAAATTATGCATTTCCTTTCTAGATGCACACTATGCACTTTTAAAGCAATTCAGAAGATGCGCTGGAATCTTCTATTTCTTTCTACTCTTGCTAACCACATGAAAACATGAGCAACCTTTTCTTTTTAAAAAAGCTTGCTAAAACACAGACTTAAACATATTGAACAGCATCATTTTCCTGAGAACTCTTAAGAAATGTGTTCATTACTACATTACTGATGGTTTGCCCTGCCCGTCCCAAGTCCTAGACTGTATTATATCAAACTGCCAAAGAATTAAAGCAATTTCAATTACAATACAGCATTCACTGTCTTCCATTTCAATAAACAAGTACTAAATGGTCATTAACTTGTTGGGGTTGGGGGGTGGGGTAAGAGAAGTCCATCGTGCCCAAACTGCTCAAAATGTGCTCCTCTTTCGTCCCCAAATCCGTGCTCATTTAAGTTAAAACCATAAATAAAAATAAGCAACTTATTTTTGCCCTAGTCTTCACTTCCCTTTCTCTGACCTACCTAAGCAAAATGCCATGAACTCCCTCCACAACAAGCACACCGAAGTGGAAGAATAACTCCCAAGAAGCTGTCATCCACACTCATCACTCTAACCAAGCAGTCGCAAACGCATCTCCAGGACCAGGAACAACTTTCCAGAAACATCACCAGCCTCAGAAGCCGCCCCCCCACCCCCCCACCCCCTCGGGAGCGCGGGGCTTGGAGTTTCTGTGCTGCAGGGGCTGGAAGTGCGCGACGGCGGAGACACCCGCACCCACCAGGGGCCAGAACTGCGAAGGTGCCTCAGAGTTGCCACCCCCGGGTGGCACCTCAATGCGGCACTGAAACTGCTCCGGCGCGGCGCGCGCTCGCGGGGGGCTACTTACGGGACGTGGCCGGGGCAGTCCAGGCTCTGCAGAGGAGGCTGCTGACAAGCCAGAGCGACAGCGCTGCCCCGCAGCCGGCTCGCGGAGCCGCCACCATCCTCGGCTTGCCTGCTCGCCGGACTCCGAAAGCTCGCTGCGGAGACGCCGCGCGTCTCTCCGTGGGCTTCTCGCGGGGAGGTGGGCTGTCCTCAGCGCGGGAGAGAGCCAGGCCCCTCCCGCTGCGTCCTCTTCTCCCCGCACCCCTGCAGGCTCCAGTTCGGCCGGGCTGGGAGCCGCGGGGGAGGCGCAGCCTTCCTCTTCCCTCCGTGCGGCTCCTGCCTCTCGCTCCAGGAGCCAGTGAAATGCCAGGGGGAAGAAATTCAAACCAAGAAGGAAAGGGAGGGGGAGCAGAGGAGGGGACCTACCCCGCCCTCTCTCACTCGGGAGGAGAAAAAAAAAAAATCAGCACAGGACGTGGAGGCAGATCTGAGGAGCGGGGGACGCAGAAGCGGAGGGAGCGCGCCGGGCGCGGAGCTGCTGCCCGTGGCACTGCAGGCGAGCGCTCCCCGCGCTGCCGGGCGGCGTGACTCGGAGGGGCTCGCGGGCGCCTGTCAGCTCACACGGAGAGCGGGTGCGCGGGCAGCACGCAGCCCGCGGGCGGGCGCACGCACGGCCTCAGCGCGGCGCGGCGCGGGGCCGCATCTCCTCGGCTCCGGAGCAGCGGCCGCGGCGGCCGGAGACTGAGCTGGAGACGCCGCCGCCGCCAGCAGCGCCCGCACAGCCCGGCGGCGGGCGAGGCGGGGAAGCCCTCCCTCCTCGCCCCTTCCAGTCCCCACCCCGGCTCCTCCTCCTCCTCCTCCTCCTCCACCTCCTCCTTACCGTACCCCTCTGGCTGTCAGAACCCTTCTGCCCTGCCCTCGCTTCGACTGGAAGCCGGAGCGAGAAGGCACCGGCGCGCCCGGGTCCATCGGCTGGGGCGGGGGCGGAGCAAGGGGGTGCGCGCCTCTCCCCGGGCCGGAGGCGGTGCTGAAGTTGGGGATTTGCCGTGTAATCTTGGAACCCTGCTCCAACCCCGGCCGCCCCCCACCCAGCTGCGGGAAACCGAACCCCTTCGCTCGGCTGCCTCCTCTTTCCCTTCTCTCCTCCCCTTCAGATGGAGATGGTACAGGCTCCCGGAGCTCCGGCCCCCCGGGAACCACAGTCAGGCGTCCGACAGGCAGGTCTTCCGAGTGGTCCTAACACCTAAGTGACGGGGCCGAACATCCCGACTGGAGCAGCGGGGACTGCAGACGCCGCTAATGCAGATGTTTTCTTTTTCTTTTTTTTTTTTTTTTTAAAGATTTTATTCATTTATTTGACAGAGAGAGAGAGCGAGAGCAGGAACACAAGCAGGGGGAGCGAGGGAGAGGGAGAAGCGGGCTCCCCGCTCAGCAGGGAGCCCGATGCGGGGCTCGATCCCAGGACTCTGGGATCATGACCTGAGCTGAAGGCAGACGCTTAAGGACTGAGCCGCCCAGGCGCCCCTGCAGATGTTTTCAATATGTAATTAATTCATACTCATCCATATGCACACGTACACCAGACACACGCTGCTGCCAGGAAAACTACATTCAGGCAAACACGCTCACAAACAGACACAAACACAAAACTGAAATACATAAGCAGGCATACGGATAACTACTTCAGGGTATCTGATGCATTTCAAGTACCAAGAATGACGAATATCTAAGGAGACCCAGATTTTCTTTTCACATTTAGACAATTTCGATAATAAATCTCAAGCTCTCTCCACCATTACCCCCCTTCCCCCCAGCTCACACCTCTCCATACAGGTTCCTTCTATCCAGTCTACATAAAGTACTTGGATTCTCATCTCTCTGCAGAACCAATCCTTTCGCTGACTTTACTGACACAGTTAAGAATTATTGGTCATCTAACTATCTAACGATGTTTAGGGAGGGCAAAGTAGGAGTAACCATGTCTTCCAATGTTATGCAGTGAAGCATTTGCCTTTCAAGATAAATAAATTTTTTTTTTTTTAAATATTTTAACTATGTATTTTTCTTTTTTTTTTTTTTTAAAGATTTTATTTATTTATTTGAGAGAGAGAATGAGAGACAGAGAGCATGAGAGGGAGGAGGGTCAGAGGGAGAAGCAGACTCCCTGCCGAGCAGGGAGCCCGATGCGGGACTCGATCCCGGGACTCCAGGATCATGACCTGAGCCGAAGGCAGTTGCTTAACCAACTGAGCCACCCAGGCACCCTCAAGATAAATAAATTTTTTATGGAGACTTGCCTACTCCTGGAATAGAGTCTGAGTTTAATGTTTTGGTTAGGTCGTGAAAAGGTCCACTGTAAACAGTACTGTGTGTTCACTGCATAATTAGTATGGTGGTAAGGGGCCTGATTCAGCATTCTTTATTAGAGCTTTGTTTCTTATTGATTTAAAGGGATGTTTTGTCCTAGTAAGAACTGCAGATTGGGTACAATCTGGAAAATGAAGAAACACACGGATGACTAACAGGGGAAACAACTGTATACTCATGCTATAAAATTCACCTCTTATAAAATAATACAGTAAATGCATTCTTATGGGTTATAAAACGCCCCTTTTCTATTCGAATTCCCACAGACTGTCAAAAGTCAATGTACACTTGCAAAAACTCTATGGTAGAGAACTGCCATCAACCATTTGTAAGAGCTCAAAGAAACCAGTCGCAGGGAAAAAATATTGTGAGGTAACACAACTTTTCAGAAGTCAGTTTTTAACTGTGTCTATTTAAGCCATTACACTAAACTCTACTAGAGTGGTATTTAAGTGATTTAATAAAAGAGTAAAAGAGAAAACAGTTGAAAGTGTTACCATTTCCATATCTCAGTAGTTGTCTTTCAGTGGGTATCCATCTCAAACAGATTGAACTGATTCCATTTCTTAGGGTGCAAACAAAAGGAGCCAGCACTAAGTGTCTATTTAGTTGTTTTGTAACAGAAATTATATACCCAAGGTTTTTTTTTTTTTTTTTTTTTCCCTCCGAAAAGCATCCTGGCCAGTTTGTAATCATTTCTCTTAATGAGTAAAAACAAACAAAATCAAACCTCATTTTATGACATCTGTGTAACCACCCTGCACCGACATCGTGCCGTCTAGTGCTACAGTCCTACTTCGTGCCAGTGTGAGCTAAGGACCTGCCTTCATCTGTTTTCAATGCCCTTTGCCATGTTTGAAAGTAAATGATGTCACATGCTTTGTAATGCAACTACAAATGTGTAATTAGATATGCACATTGGGATTCACAGTATACTTAAAGAAATAGGAACTTTAATAGGTGCAGGATCAGACATTCCTTAGATTCTATTTTGATTTTTCCCTACCCAATCCATCATTTTCATCATTACATATTAAAGTTAAACTTCCTTTTAAATTCAATTATGACTATAAATATTAGTTAGAAGGTAGAAACTACTAAAGCCTGCAAGGTCCCATTAAACTGCTATGCCAATTAATGGACTCAGTTCATGAACTGTCTGTTAGATATGGTAAACAGGCCCTGCCTTGTTCCAGAGATCCATTATCAATATGTGTGTTACACTGTATCTGCAAATACTGTAATTGAAGATAGGATACGATGATCTGAAATATGTTTCTTTGGTTAGATATAAGGTGAATCAAAGTTTGAGAATAGTAAAAGTAAGTGGATCAAAAGCACACAAAGAAAAAACAAAAGCATGGTGGGGAAAGACAATGGGCAAGTTACATTATTTTGAAGTGGAGTAACATATAATAAGAAATGATAGACTTCCCTATTTCCTACTGCTCACATCCTCTTCTTTTTTTTTTTTTTTTAAAGATTTTATCTATTTATTTGAGACAGAGAGAATGAGAGAGAGAGAGCACATGAGAGGGGGGAGGGTCAGAGGGAGAAGCAGGCTCCCTGCTGAGCAGGGAGCCCGATGCAGGACTCGATCCAGGGACTCCAGGATCATGACCTGAGCCGAAGGCAGTCGCTTAACCAACTGAGCCACCCAGGCGCCCCTCCTCTTCTTCTTCAACAGAAATTATTGGACTCTTTTTTTAAATGTTAAAATGACCCCATATTTGGGAACAAGTTATTGCGTCACTAGAAATATATTCATCATTCATTTATATCACAAATATTTGTTGAGTATCTGCCTATTATTGAGCTGGACATTGTGCTAGATATTAGGATTTTACCTCTGAGCAAGAGAGAGAACACTTTTGACCTCAGAGTTGGTGGCCAATGGTTGAATAAAGAGATCAAAATAAATCTGCATCACTTTGATGCTAACATCTATTCAAGTAAATGTTGACTAGGTAATTATTCTAGTATCTTCATATATTCTTCAAAAATAAATAATATCAAAAATAGAAAAATATTATCATCATCATTATCATTCCAGTGATCTGCAAATAATCTGTTGGATGGCAAATTATCTCAAAAGTCCTCCCCAAATTTTGGAACTTAAATGGCAAGAAGAGTCAAAATATCTTGGTTTTAATGACACTTTGAACTGACTAACTCTATTGAATGAAGCACTGAGAAAATTCAGGACTTTTCAATAAGAAAAACATTGGTGTATCTCTAGGTGAGGTCCTTGGAATGGAATTTCCTTCTGGAAAGCAAGCTGATCAACTGTGCCCAGATTTCAGTGAATTCCCTCAGGGGGAAAAAAAAGTGTCTAGAATAGAAATGTTTGCCAGTCTGATTGCACACTCCAAGAAGAATTTAGCACCTGTTTCTCTGGATATATAGTATCTGTCTGGGATGCATTCTCTAGTGAGAAAGAACAGAATGAGGTTTAGTCTAATGGGAAAGCCTCTAGTGTAGAGAAAAATCCACCTGGAGTCTGGGCTTTTGGCAATGCTAATTGACCCTGGGCACAGTGAGATACTTCACATCAGAATCAAATGTTAATTGTATGAAAGCCTGATTGAAGAAGGTGGCATAAAATAAAATTGACTTCCACAATCCCAGTCTATTTTAAAGTTCTCAGAGAAATACATTGCAATTAGTGTTATTTGGACTAAAGCCTTTGAAGATACTTGTTCAGAAACAATTCATGTTTACATGGTTTAACATTAATGGAAAGGGTACAGTTAGAAAAAGGCAGTCTTTAATGCATCCTTGAAATGAATAATCAAGTTTAGAAAACTGGGAGGAAGATAGCTAAATAAATTTGTAATATTCAGAACATGGAACCTGGTCTTCATCTTTATTACATTCTTCAATTTCTGGAAACCCAACTTTCTTTTAACTTAGTCTAACATGCATATATATGAATCACGTAAGTCAGAATAATTGTTCTTCCAGAATTGCAATTAAAACCTACCTTTCTCCATGGCATTGCAGAGCTTTGGCTCTGACAAATCTAACCTACAATTTACATAGTGATTATTTTCAAAAATCTCCCATTATTTATATCACAGATTAAGGAAAATACAATTTCAAATGAGTGTCTCCAGAAAAATGCCATAACTTCAAAAACATAAAATATACCATTTATCTTTTGGACAAGGAATTACTAAGTACAGTATATGAATAAAATACATATGCTTTGAAAATCAAAGTGTGTAGTAATTTCCTATAAATACTATGGATTTAAGGAGGGAGGGAGAACACTCTTAGTTTTGATTTACATTTGTACTAGCCTAAAGTGTTGCTATGTAAAATAGCAAATCTAGAGAAGAAATGGAAGGATCAAGAAAAATAGTGAATAAACAAAATAAAAGTGAGGAGTAAGGTTTAGTACACACTTACAAATTCCTAGTTGTAAACTCTTAAGAAAATACCCAATTGCATGAAAGAACAATAGATAAAGAATAATCAGTTAGCAGTATGCATGCCTTTTAGATTTTTGAAAATTCAAGCAACTTTTTAAGCAGGCTTAATGTTTGTAAAGTCTGATTTTTAAAATAGAATTTTATTTATACAGGAGATTACACTAGTTAGAAATGGGTTGCCAATGAATGTCAAGAAATAAAAGTTATACTCAAGGAATACTTCAAAAAAAATCTACATTGATATCAAGTGGATTGCTTTTGAGTGTTATAAGTATATAGAATTTAGGAAAGATTAGATGAGCATGCAAGAAGCAATTTAGAATGGATGTTGACTCTAGTCTCTGGGGACAATGTATTGGCTTTCTACAACCCTCTCTGTATACCTTAATTTTCTTATATATAAGATCAGAGTAATATTTATATCCATGTAATTAGATTATTTTGAGAATTAAAAATAATTAATACAATATATCTGGCACATAAAAAGTGCCATTATTATTATTATCATTATTATTATTGATGATGATGATATAAATGAATATACCAAAATTCTAAACTGAAGTTCCAGAATTTCAAGTTCATGCTTCAATATATTCACATTCTAAAATCATTTAGAGATTTTTGGATTAAAAAAAGCCGCCTATCAAAAAATATTTGAGGGGCGCCTGGGAGGGTGAAAGGAAATTTGAAAGAAATCAGTTCAGCTAAAGAATTTGCAGGCTGTCCCTACCCCCCCCCCCCCCCCCCCCCCACACACACACAGTGGGTTGGTCAAAGTTTTTTAGTCTGTCTCATCCTCAAGATCTTTCTGGACCAATATCTACAATAGCATCTCCAGTTGCCTGAAGGAGAGAAAATTCTTCCACTAAGAATCTTTTAGCATCAGTGAAGGAAGAACCAGATACTCAAGCCAGAGTGCTTCACACTCTGTCCAGATAAGAATGACCTCATTCCTGAGGCATGGAGTCCAGAATGATCTTGGATGGTCCCATTTTCTTCACAGCTAAAGTCTTTGTAGACACTTAGCAGATTGGCCGAGTACACAGTAATAGTGGGGATCATGTGAAATGCAAAAGGCAACTTTTCAGTAGCAGCAACAACATCAACAATAAATTGAGGTTAAGAAAACTCGCCATGTAGCATATAAATTATAAATATTTAACCCGATTTGGGAGATGGTTTCCATGTTGAATTATTTCTTTACATGCTGGAATAATGCATGGTGCCTGCATATTGAATGCCCCAAAACTAAGATCCTCAAAGATTTCCATAAGTACTTCATGGACTTCCATCTTCCAGTTTTTTCTTACTAGTGTTTGATAATACCAGACTTACTGACAAAGTTGAATGGCGTCAGGTAGCATCCAAAACCCAGTCCAGGTATTAGATTAAACTAGTAGTCAGGTTAGACCAGGGAACATAATACAGCAAACAGGACATTTTGTACTGGGGAAGCTGGGCATTTTAAGAGCAAACAGAAGGATGGAGATGTTCGTTGTTCACACTGAGTTGACATTACTGATTTGAAACTAAAGATTGCTAAGAATATTCTTTTTACTCTGTTCAGGAAGCTGGGCTGATTTGAATCTCTCTACCATTTATATATGTCCTCAGTTTGCAATGGTGAAGGTATTGAGTGGAGCGGGATTGGAGGTGATAATTACTGGCTAAACAGTTTAAGCTAAATTGCATGGTTACTGCCAAAACATTTAAAGCTTGATTCCATAGTTCATAGGGTCCCTAAATTCCTGTAAGGATGCTATGGCTCATCAGGCAATAGGGAATGGTAACTCCTCTTTAACTTATTCAGAGTTGAAGAAAATTATGCACGTATAGCTATCTTTTATATCACTTACATAAAACCAAGAATAAATTCTATTTCAGTTTCTTCCATATGATGATTTAAAACTGAATTTTAGAGGGTGCCTGGGTGGCTCAGTTGGTTAGGCAACTGCCTTTGGGTCAGGTTATAATCCTGGGGTCCTGGGATCAAGTCCCACATCGGACTTCCCCTGCTCTCCTGGGAGCTTGCTTCTCCCTCTTGCCAGTGCTCTCTCTATATATATATAATAAATAAATAAAATCTTTAAAAAAACCTGAATTTTAGAGATGGCTTTAACTACATGCTTTCATATAAGCAAGGTTAATTCTTCTTTTAAAAATGTTTTTATTTGAATATATAAATATTAAAGTTCTATTATAGCAATTTTACTAACATCCAAATGTCTATGGTGAACTTTCTGATTGATTATTATTTAGTCAGGAATGAGGAAAGAGGGAACACAGTTTTTCCAGTTATAGCTTGTTTAACAATATTTCTAATATATATTAGCACACATACCTGCTTTTGTATGTTGAGTAGAGTGACATAACTGAATCCTTCTTTGATAATTCATGAATTTGATAATGCAATCCTTCATTTTAATTGCATATACTGTAACTGAGGGTGTGAGATTAAAATTCTTCTGATTTCAGAGTTAGTGTGACATTCTTTTAAATTTGTTTTTCCTGATCTTCTGTTCATCTTCCTAAATACCTAAGTGCCTACACAGCAAGTTGAGAATGAAGTTGCTTACAATTTGGAAGGCAAATCTCTACTCACTTAAGAGAACTGATAGGAATGAAGTTGTGTCTGAGGGGCAAAATGCACACAGGTGGATGATCTTTGGGACAGGCCTATCTTTTAATTTCTATCATCATTCTGTGAGGTCTTTTCTTTTTTTTTTTTTTTTTTTTTTTTTCAGAGTGATCCGATTCCAGGGACCAAGAAGTGGTATTAGATGGTAGAAAACAATTATTTGACTATTTAGTGTTGTTTCTGCATATATCCCTTTGGAACCATGGTTGTAGATAGTTGTGAAAGATATTATCTCCCTCACAGGTAACTTCAAGCCATATCATAGATATGCCAGTTTTCATATTTTCAATTTATATCGTCTTCCTAAGTGCCAAATACAGAAGTCAATGCTGGTTTGTTTTGAGTTCCAGTCACTGACATTAGGCTAATAATTGGTTGTTACTATAAAGGTTACGGACTTACCTATTTGCATTTTTGCTCCTCAGAAGGTTCTGCACCCTTTTGTTCCTCATTCTGAAATTGCTAGTGGAGAATAAAAATCATTTACAGATTTCCATTTTGGGAACCTGGAATAAATTAGCTAAAAAACTTTTATTTCCTGAGGTAATATGAATTGTGAGTGTGCGTATGGAAAAGAGAAGGGCAAAATGCACATATATTGAATTCTTATAAGGCTATGCATTTTCTCATTTTACGTGGAATCTTTATAAATATACTTTACATTTAGTAACTAATAAGTAATTTTATATGACAACAGGAAAGTATGCTCCAATGTATAAAATACTTTTCACAGTTACATAATTTGGAGTAAAAACCACTGTCATTTACTTTTAACACATTTGAAATGTCATTTTTATAATTTCTAATATCTGTAGTTAGTGAGAAGAGGTTTCATCATATTACTTTTTAAATTCATGTGCTATGGAAGTGTTGTTCACTTTCACTTTGACGTAAGTAACCAGAAAGATGGGCTCAAAGGAGACTTTCCTGTTTTCTCTTCTGCTAGAGCCCATTACTTAAATTCCACCAGATGCTGAAAGGGTTGGATTGGGTTGGGAATGACTTAAGCTAACATGTAGCAGACTCTCAGTATTCCAGATTGATTAAAATGTAGCTTTTGTTCCAAGACTTTAGAGTTATTAGTTCACATATGTAATCAAAACAGCTTAATAGGGGCACCTGGGTGGCTCAGTTGGTTAAGCATCTACCTTTGGCTCAGGTCATGATCCTAGGGTCCTGGAATCAAGCCCCACATCTGGCTTCCTGCTCAGTGGGGGCCTGCTTCTCCCTCTCCCTCTCCTGCTGCCCCTGCTTGTGTGCTCTTGCTCTCTCTCTCTCTCTGTCAAATAAGTGAATAAAATCTTTAAAAAAAAAAAAAAGGAAAGAAAAGTTGCACATAGTAGATTTGTCCCAGGGAAATGGCACCATCCCCTAAACTAGGAATTGGGATTTGAACCTTATCATTTAACAGATACACAAAAACCCATGCTTTTATATAGTTTATAAGACTTCTGGCTAGAATGTTTCCAAAGTGCCCATCTGAAACTAAAATGGGATTTCATAAAACTAAACTCTAGTTTCATTTCAAACCTGAATCAAACTCAACTGCCTTCAGTGGTGAAAATCAGTAATGTAGTTGAATTTCCTTTACCATTTGGTGAGGACCTTTTATAATATTTAGTTAAAACATTTACCTCATAGATTTATTATGTATAAATCTCTCTGTATAAAGCATTCTCGTTAATTCATTCATCAAATTTTAGTTTCTCAACTGAATTCTATTTCTCTAATCACTGCATGTGAAGATTACTCAAGACCTGATAATATTGTTTTATGATAATTAAGAAACTAATTATCTTCTCAAGACTATTCTGGAAAGAATATAGAGAGAAATTAAATATCCTTTCTCCCTTATTTGACTTCAAATATCACATAGCGTATGATCCTTATTTCAGAAAGAAAAAATAACCACAACATAGTTTCTTTAAGCAAAGTGAAGAAGAAAGATACCCAGATGATCTCAGCCATCACAGACTCTTTTTTTATTCCTGCTGAAGACTATTACCTGAATGATTAGCTTCAGCTTTCCCCCGTTATCCAGGAATTGCTTAAAGCACAAAGAAATGTAAGGAAGATGACCATATTCCAGTTCTCATTTTCGAATAAACCTCAATAATAACAAACAAAAACCAAAACTATGTTAACAAAATATCATCAGAGTATAAAACAGTTTGTAAAGGTCTAAGTCTTGAAACTTCTATTCCTGAATTCAGAGCATTCGCTCGTATTCCATGATGTGTCTGTAACATCGAGCACATAAAACCAATGGATGAAAACTGGGTGAAGGAAAAAGTACTTTAAAACTGGTTACCGTTGGGGCGCCTGGGTGGCTCCGTCGGTTAAGCGTCTGCCTTCGGCTCAGGTCATGATCCCGGGGTCCCGGGATCGAACCCCGCATCAGACTCCCTGGTCAGCAGAGAGCCTGCTTCTCCATTTCCCTCTGCCTGCCGCTCTGCCTACTTGTGCTCTCTCTCTCTCTGTCAAATAAATAAATAAAAAATATCTTTAAAAAAAATAAAACTGGTTACTGTGGATTCCCAAAAATAACAATACTAATTTTAAACATAATCCGAAAGGTATCAAATCCAAATATTACCTCGACCTTTGTACTGTTTTATTTCTCACATAGTTCTGTGAATACAGAGTGATCAGTTAAGTTTAATGTAACATTTATTAAAACATTAGAGGAAGGGTTTCAAAGATTTTAATATTTAATCACCAAATTATTAGTTTTGAAAGCACTTGGGATTTTTGTAAAACATATCCTTAGAGAAGGAATCAGAGGAAGAAAATAAATTAAAACTAAAATAAAAATATATAAAAAAGCAATTTATGGCTCATAGTCCTATAGCAGGCAGAGTAAGAGATTAAGAGCAAAGTGAAAAGATTGGTTTTGGGGGAAAAAGTACAGGTAATTCTTTCTTTGCTCCAACAGAAAAGATGGCTAACAAACATGGATATTTCAAAACACCAAGGAAAGAAAATTATGCATGATTAGTCTAAAATGCATCATTAACCCACTATTTTGTCAAATTACTTTTCCTCTGTTTCACCAGAGTATAATCTCTGCCATAACAATCCCCCACACCAGAGAAAATAAAAATATATATGTTTCATTATTTACGTTCAAAATAAAAATAAATTCAATTAATGTGAAGAAAAATAATTTTATAATTTAGATAACAAGATTTATTGAATAGAAGACTGTCACTAAGAAAACTGGCACTTCTTTTTTTTCTTTTTTATTGTTATGTTAATCCCCATACATTACATCATTAGTTTTAGATGTAGTGTTCCATGATTCATTGTTTGTGCATAACACCCAGTGCTCCATGCAGAACGTGCCCTCCTCAATACCCATCACCAGGCTAACCCATCCTCCCACCCCCCTCCCCTCTAGAACCCTCAGTTTGTTTTTCAGAGTCCATCATCTCTCATGGTTCTTCTCCCCCTCTGATGTCCCCCCCTTCATTCTTCCCCTCCTGCTATCTTCTTTTTTTTTTTCTTAACATATATTGCATTATTTATATCAGAGGTACAGATCTGAGATTCAACAGTCTTGTACAATTCACAGCGCTTACCAGAGCACATACCCTCCCCAGTGTCCATCACCCAGTCACCCCATCCCTCCCACCCCACCCCCCACTCCAGCAACCCTCAGTTTGTTTCCTGAGATTAAGAATTCCTCATATCAGTGAGGTCATATGATACATGTCTTTCCCTGTTTGACATATTTCGCTCAGCATAATACCCTCCAGTTCCATCCACGTCGTTGCAAATGGCAAGATCTCATTCCTTTTGATGGCTACATTATATTCCATTGTATATATATACCACTTCTTCTTTATCCATTCATCTGTCGATGGACATCTTGGCTCTTTCCACAGTTTGGCTATTGTGGACATTGCTGCTATAAACATTGGGGTGCACGTACCCCTTCAGATCCCTACATTTGTATCTTTGGGGTAAATACCCAGTAGTGCAATTGCTGGATCGTATGGTAGCTCTATTTTCAACTTTTTGAGGAACCTCCATACTGTTTTCCAGAGTGGCTGCACCAGCTTGCATTCCCACCAACAGTGTAGGAGGGTTCCCCTTTCTCCGCATCCTCGCCAACATCTGTCGTTTCCTGACTTGCTAATTTTAGCCATTCTGACTGGTGTGAGGTGGTATCTCATTGAGGTTTTGATTTGTATTTCCCTGAAGCCGAGCGATGTTGAGCACTTTTTCATGTGTCTGTTGGCCATTTGGATGTCTTCTTTGGAAAAATGTCTGTTCATGTCTTCTGCCCATTTCTTGATTGGATTCTTTGTTCTTTGGGTGTTGAGTTTGATAAGTTCTTTATAGATTTTGGATACTAGCCCTTTATCTGATATGTCATTTGCAAATATCTTCTCCCATTCCGTCGGTTGTCTTTTGGTTTTGTTGACTGTTTCCTTTGCTTTGCAAAAGCTTTTTATCTTGATGAAGTCCCAATAGTTCATTTTTGCCCTTGCTTCCCTTGCTTTTGGCGATGTTTCTAGGAAGAAGTTGCTGCGGCTGAGGTTGAAGAGGTTGCTGCCTGTGTTCTCCTTTAGGATTTGGAGGGACTCCTGTCTCACATTGAGGTCTTTCAACCATTTGGAGTCTATTTTTGTGTGTGGTGTAAAGAAATGGTCCAGTTTCATTCTTCTGCATGTGGCTATCCAATTTTCCCAACACCATTTGTTGAAGAGACTGTCTTTTTTCCATTGGACATTCTTTCCTGCTTTGTCGAAGATAAGTTGACCATAGAGTTGAGGGTCCATTTCTGGGCTCTCTATTCTGTTCCATTGATCTATGTGTCTGTTTTTGTGCCAGGACCATACTGTCTTGATGATGTCAGCTTTGTAATAGAGCTGGAAGTCCAGAATTGTGATGCCGCCAGCTTTGCTTTTGTTTTTCAACATTCCTCTGGCTATTTGGGGTCTTTTCTGGTTCCATACAAATTTTAGGATGATTTGTTCCATTTCTTTGAAAAAAGTGGATGGTATTTTGATAGGGATTGCATGGAATGTGTAGATTGCTCTAGGTAGCATTGACATCTTCACAATATTTGTTCTTCCAATCCATGAGCATGGAACGTTTTTCCATTTCTTTGTGTCTTCCTCAATTTCTTTCATGAGTATTTTATAGTTTTCTGACTACAGATGCTTTGCCTCTTTGGTTAGATTTATTCCTAGGTATCTTATGGTTTTGGGTGCAATTGTAAATGGGATCAACTCCTTAATTTCTCTTTCTTCTGACTTGTTGTTGGTGTATAGGAATGCCACTGACTTCTGTGCATTGATTTTATATCCTGTCACTTTACTGAATTCCTGTATGAGTTCTAGCAGTTTTGGGGTGGAGTCTTTGGGGTTTTCCACATAAAGTATCATATCATCTGCAAAGAGTGAGAGTTTGACTTCTTCTTTGCCAATTTGGATGCCTTTTATTTCTTTTTGTTGTCTGATTGCTGTGGCTAGGACTTCTAATACTATGTTGAATAGCAGTGGTGATAGTGGACATCCTGCCGCGTTCCTGACCTTAGGGGGAAAGCTCTCAGTTTTTCCCCATTGAGAATGATATTCGCTGTAGGTTTTTCATAGATGGCTTTTATGATATTGAGGTATGTACCCTCTATTCCTATACTCTAAAGAGTTTTGATCAAGAAAGGATGCTGTACTTTGTCAAATGCTTTTTCTGCATCTTTTGAGAGGATCATATGATTCTTGTTCTTTCTTTTGTTAATGTATTGTATCACGTTGATTGATTTGCGGATGTTGAACCAACCTTGCAGCCCAGGGATAAATCCCATTTTGTCGTGGTGAATAATCCTTTTAATGTACTGTTGGATCCTATTGGCTAGTATTTTGGTGAGAATTTTTGCATCCATGTTCATCAAGGATATTGGTCTGTAATTCTCCTTTTGATGGGGTCTTTGTCTGGTTTGGGGATCAAGGTAATGGTGGCCTCATAAAACGAGTTTGGAAGTTTTCCTTCCATTTCTATTTTTTGGAACAGTTTCAGAAGAATAGGTATTAATTCTTCTTTAAATGTTCGGTAGAATTCCCCTGGGAAGCCATCTGGCCCTGGGCTTTTGTTTTTGGGAGATTTTTGATGACTGCTTCAATTTCCTTAGTGGTTATAGGTCTGTTCAGGTTTTCCATTTCTTCCTGGTTCAGTTTTGGTAGGTGAAACATCTCTAGGAATGCATCCATCTCTTCCAGGTTATCTAATTTGCTGGCATAGAGTTGCTCATAATATGTTCTTATAATTGTTTGTATTTCTTTGGTGTTGGTTGTGATCTCTCCTCTTTCATTCATGACTTTGTTGATTTGGGTCATTTCTCTTTTCTTTTTGATAAGTCTGGCCAGGGGTTTATCAATCTTGTTAATTCTTTCAAAGAACCAGCTCCTAGTTTCGTTGATCTGTTCTACTGTTCTTTTAGTTTCTATTTCATTGATTTCTGCTATGATCTTTATTATTTCTCTTCTCCTGCTGGGTTTAGGCTTTATTTGCTGTTCTTTCTCCAGCTCCTTTAGGTGTAGGGTTAGGTTGTGTACTTGAGACCTTTCTTGTTTCTTGAGAAAGGCTTGTATTGCTATATACTTTCCTCTTAGGACTGCTTTTGCTGCATCCCAAAGTTTTGAATAGTTGTGTTTTCATTTTCATTGGTTTCCATGAATTTTTTTAATTCTTCTTTAATTTCCTGGTTGACCGATTCATTCTTTAGTAGGATGCTCTTTAGCCTCCATGTATTTGAGTTCTTTCCAACTTTCCTCTTGTGATTGAGTTCTAGTTTCAAAGCACTGTGGTCTGAAAATATGCAGGGAATCATCCCAATCTTTTGGTACCGGCTGAGACCTGATTTATGACCTAGGATGTGATCGATTCTGGAGAATGTTCCATGGGCACTAGAGAAGAATGTGTATTCCATTGCTTTGGGATGGAATGTTCTGAATATGTCTGTGAAGTCCATTTGGTCCAGTGTGTCATTTAAAGTCTTTATTTCCTTGTTGATCTTTTGCTTAGACGATCTGTCCATTTCAGTGAGGGGGGTGTTAAAGTCCCCCACTATTATTGTATTGTTGTCGATGTGTTTCTTTGCTTTTGTTATTAATTGCCTTATATAATTGGCTGCTCCCATGTTAGGGGCATAGATATTTACAATTGTTAGATCTTCTTGTTGGATAGACCCTTTAAGTAGGATATAATGTCTTTCCTCATCTCTTATTACAGTCTTTGGTTTAAAATCTAATTTGTCTGATATAAGGATTGCCACCCCAGCTTTCTTTTGGTGTCCATTAGCATGGTAAATGGTTTTCCACCCCCTCACTTTCAATCAGGAGGTGTCTTGGGTCTAAAATGAGTCTCTTACAGACAGCATATCGATGGGTCTTGTTTTTTAATCCAATCTGGTAGCCTGTGTCTTTTGATTGGGGCATTTAGCCCATTTACATTCAGGGTAACTATTGAAAGATAGGAATTTAGTGCCATTGTATTGCCTATAAGGTGACTGTTACTGTATATTGTCTGTGTTCCTTTATGGTCTATGTTGCTTTTAGGCTCACTCTTTGCTTAGAGGACCCCTTTCAATATTTCTTGTAGGGCTGGTTTGGTGTTTGCAAATTCCTTTAGTTTTTGTTTTCCTGGAAGCTTTTTATCTCTCGTTCTATTTTCAATGACAGCCTAGCTGGATATAGTATTCTTGGCTGCATATTTTTCTCATTTAGTGCTCTGAATATATCCTGCCAGTCCTTTTTGGCCTGCCAGGTCTCTGTGGATAGGTCTGTTGCCAATCTAATATTTCTACCATTGTAGGTTACATATCTCTTCTCCCGAGCTGCTTTCAGGATTTTCTCTTTGTCTCTGAGACTCATAAGTTTTACTATTAGATGTCGGGGTGTTGACCTATTTTTATTGATTTTGAGAGGGGTTCTCTATGCTTCCTGGATTTTGATGCCTGTTTCCTTCCCCAAATTGGGAAGTTCTCTGCTATAATTTGCTCCAATATACCTTCTGCTCCTCTCTCTCTTTCTTCTTCTTCTGGGATCCCAATTATTCTAATGTTGTTTCGTCTTATGGTATCGCTTATCTCTCGAATTCTGCCCTTGTGATCCAGTATTGTTTATCTCTCTTTTTCTCAGCTTCTTTATTTTCCATCATTTGGTCTTCTATCTCACTGATTCTCTCTTCTGCCTCATTTATCCTAGCAGTTAGCGCCCCCATATTTGATTGCACCTCATTAATAGCCTTTTTGATTTCTACTTGGTTAGATTTTAGTTCTTTTACTTCTCCAGAAAGGGTTTCTCTAATAACTTCCATGCTTTTTCCAAGCCCAGCTAGTATCTTTAAAGTGATGATTCTGAACTCTAGATCTGACATCGTACTAATGTCCGTACTGAGTAGGTCCCTGGCAGTCGGTACTACCTCTTGTTCTTTTTGTTAAGGTGATTTTTTCCGTCTTGTCATTTTGTCCAGAGGAGAATAGATTAATGAGAGAACAAAATGCTAACAGGGTAAAAACATCCCCAGAAAATATACTCTAAACAAATCAGAAGACCTGAAGCAGTGGGAAAAGAAAGGGAAAGAGAGAAAAAGAAAAAGAAAAAAGAAAGAAAAAAGAAAAAGATAAAGATAAAAACAGAACAAAACAAAAAAACAGAATATGATCAAATATGATCAGGCTGGTATATAGATCAGTGCCACACACTAGATTTTGGGTGTATTTTGGTCTGTTAGAAGAAAGTGCCTCCCAAAATTTTAAAGAAAGAAAAACTTATATATGTACAAAAATAAGGGTTGATATGATGAAGGGATGGAATATGACTGTACAGATGGAAATTATAAAAAATTTTATAAAAGGAATTAATAAGAAGTTGTTTGAAAAAAGAAGAGGATTTAAAAAAAAAAGAAAAAAAAAAGGGAGAGAATGTGATCAGGCAGGGGAGTAGAAAAAAACCATACACTAGAGATTTAGGCTATATTTTGATCTGTTAGAAGAAACTCTCAAAATTTTAAAGAGAGAACAACTTATATATATATGCCAAAAATACGGGTAAGTACTATGAAGGGATAGAATATGACTCTAAAAATGAAAAATAAAAATGTTTTTTAAAAAAGGGATTGATAAGATGTTGGTTGAAAAAGGGAAAAAGAAAAATTAAAAAAAAAAAAAAGACAGTTAAAAAAAATTAACTTTGAAAGACTACAGAATCATGGTAAAAAAGCCATGGATTCTCTGTGCAGTATTCCCCTAGCGCTGGAGTTCTGCTGTTCTCATTGATGGGTAAACTTGGTCTTGTCTGGCTGTTCTCGCTGATCTTCTGGGGGAGGGGCCTGTTGCCGTGGTTCCCAAATACCTTTGCGGGAGGCGGAATTGCCCCACCCTTGCCCGGTCCGGGCTAAGTAATCTGCTCGGGTTTGCTCTCCGGAGCTTTTGTTCCCTGCAAGCTTTCCGTACAGCTTTGGAGGCGAAGAGTGAAAATGGCGGCCTCCCAATCTCCACCCCGGAGGAGACGAGAACTCGGGGCCCCGCTCCTCAGTGCACCCCCAGAGAAAAGCTGTCAGTCACTCCCGTCTCCCCGGTCTCCAGCCGCACTCCGTGCTCACCCGCCTGTGACCGAGCGTTTCTATCTCTGGCACCCGACCCCGTGTGGAGTCTCCAAACCCAGCAGATCCCTGCGGTGCGCTCCCGCACCTCTCCTCCCGGGGGAAGAAGGTGAGTCTCCCCGGATCTGCGGCTTGTTGGGTCCCTGCTGGAGGAGCAGTGGCCCGACTGTGCCGCGGATCACGGTTTATGACAACCCCGAGCTGAGAGCCCGCGCCTGGGCTCCGTCTCTGCAGCCGGCTTCCCCACTCCGATCCCTGGGAGCTCTGCCACACTCAGGCACCCCCGGTCTTTCTGTGACCCCGAGGGTCCTGAGACCACACTGTCCCACGAGGGTTCCACCCCCCACTTCGCCACCAGAGTGACGTCCCACAGGGGAGCCAACTTCTAAAAGTTCCGATTTTGTGCTCCGCGGCTCTATCACTTGCCAGAAGCGGCCGACGGAGGCCCCTCCCCCGCCGTCTATCCTCCCGAATATTGCCTCGGATTCACTTCTCCACACGTCCTACCTTCCAGAAAGTGGTTGCTTTTCTGTTCAGAGAGTTCCTGCTATTCTTTTCTTCGATCTCCTGTTGAGTTCATAGGTGGTCAGAATGGTTTGATCCCTATCCAGCTGAATTCCTGAGACCAGACGAAATCCAGGTCTCCTACTCCTCCGCCATCTTGCTCCGCCCCCCGGCACTTCTTTTTAATCACTAAATGTTCATATCTGGGCTTTTTAAGAACTGGCAACATGGAGGCTTTTTTCAACAAGAACATCTACATAGAATTTCAAAGTTCATAAAATACATTTAAATACATTTAAAATGACTCTCATTTCAATCTTGAAACACTGTTTTCATTTTCATTCAACTGTTTGGGGGAAATAATATCAGATAAAATAAGTGAGGCAAATATGTCATGCAAAGATTCACTCATTCATTCATTCATTCATTCATTTTATTCCACAAGGATTTAGTGACCTCCTTCCATGAGTTAGGCATTGTTTTAGGTATTGAATATAGAGCAATAGAACCATTAAGATGTCTGATCTCCTAGGTGTTACATCATAATGGGGTGGGACGAAAGATTATGCATAAATACCCTGATAAATGATTGGTTGAAATTAAAATTAATGTGATTCAGAGCCTAGTCAGCTACCATAGATTGAATGATTAATAAGGACTTCTTCTGGAGGTGTTTTTTTTTGTTTCTTGTTTTTTTTTTTTTATCTGAGACTCGAAGAGCAAGAAGGAATTAATCATATGAAAATAGTCCTTTCTTCTTTCTTTCCTTCTTTTCTTCCTTCTTTCCTTCCCTCCTCCCTCCCTCCCTTCCTCTCTCTTTTTCTTTCTTTCTTTCTTTCTTTCTTTCTTTCTTTCTTTCTTTCTTTCTTTCTTTCTTTCTTCTTTCTGGAAATAGCTTTTGCAAGGCTCTAAACTGGAAATATATAGAGTATAATTGTGGCGCAGTAGCTCAGTTTGGTTAGAGACCAATGAGCAAGCAGGAAAGGAGTAGGTGATGAGGGGTTCAAGAGACATAGGACCCAGATGGGGTGCCAGAATAGGAAGAAGACCAGTCAGAAAGCTACTGTAAAGTCAAGTGAGATAATGACATATTGAACTGCTATAATCCTAGTGGAGATGGGGGGCGAAATGGATGAAGTGAAGGTCAGAAGATCTACTAATGGATTAGATAGGAACAGAAGGGGAAAGCAAGCATGCCTGCTATTTTTACACATTTATGTATTTATTTTAAATTTTTTATTAAGTAACTGATGCTTAATGATACCATTTACTGAATGATACCATTTCCTGAAATGAGGAGGACTGGGGCAGAAGATTTTGTAAAAGTGAAAACAATTATTCTATTTTGGACAATTAAAATTTGTAATGCCTGTAAGAAATTCAAGTTTGGATGTCAGTTATGTAGATAAATACCTGGTCTGGAATTTCAGACGGAAATCAGGGGTGGAAATAAATTACATAAAATTGCCTGTGAAGAATGTGAAAATTGAGAAAGGAAAGCATGTAGGAATAAAGTCTCAGAGCACTCCAATATATAGCAGCTAACCAGGACAGTAGGAGGAAGCAAAGGTGATTGAGACAGATTGGCCAGTGGCAAGGAAGAAAACCAGAAGATGCTGTGTTACAAAAATGAAGAAAAGAATGAGTTTTGGAAAGTTGAAATAGAACGAATTAAATTTATTTAATTTATTTTCAGGTTATTTCAACATTTGTGAGCCCTGTTTTATTAACTTTCTTCTCCCTCCTTCACCTGGATGCACCTCTGCCATTCTTTAACCTGTGCTAATCTTTCCATGTTTCAGCAGTGAACAGAGAAGCTGCCTTTACCTGGACATTTAGGGTGACATCTCACCTCCAGCCCCAAGTGCCCACAAGGAAAGCGCAATAAGAAAATACTGGTTTCCTTTTTTATTTACTGACATGTCATGTGAACATCAGCATGAATTTAAAAAATGGTGGGGGTGCATCCAGGTGAAGGGGAGATGTCACCCTAAATGTCCCAATCCACATATTTATCTCTTCAGACTCAGTCTACTTCTAACCCCAGGGGAAGAGAACCCATGGGTTGTAGGAGTCAGCACTCAGGTTGCAGGACAAGAAGCAGCATGGAATCTCAGAATAGCTCCCATTTGCCTTTCTAGGTAGCAGAGGCGTATTGTTGGAGAATTGTGCTTTATTCAGTGTCTCAGACAGTTCCTATTATGCTCCTTAATGATCTTTTACAGCAACCATAAGTAGGTAGTGCTATGGGCTAAATTGTGTCCCCTCAAAATTCATATGTTGACGTCCTAACCCCAGCCCCTTAAAATGTAATCGTATTAAGATATAGGTCTTTAAAGAATTAACTTTAATTGAATTAAAGTTTTAATTCACTTAAAGTGAGGTCAAGAGGGTGGACCCTAATCCAACACGACTGATGTTCTCATAAGAAGAAGCAATTTGGGCGCCAAAAGTTCCAGAAAAAGACCACGTGAAGACATAGGGAGAAGATGGAGATCTACAAGCCAAGAAGAGAGTCCTCAGAAGAAACAAACTCTATCAAACTTGATCTCAGACGCCCAGGCTTCAGGGCCCTGAGGAAATACATTTCTGTGCGTGACACTGCCCAGTCTCTGGTACTTTGTTATGGCAGCTCTAGCAGACGAAGGCGGGGAAAAAGCTTTCTGTCTGCATGCAGCTCAGATAGAGAATGACGCAAGTTCAATCCCGAGTCCTAAAGATCGTTTACTATTTCTCTTGATGTATAAGGAGGACAATCAAATGAAACAAGAACTAGGCTGTGTCACTTAGTTGAGTAGTCAGGCATGGCATCCACAGTCAGGAGCTCCATTGCCTTTCCTGCAATACCTCATATTTGGTTAAGGGTTCAGTGAAGCTGGTCTCTATGATAGATTGCACCAGATTGCTAGTATAAGATATGGAAATGAAGCCAACCCATCTGCAGTCTCTAGAGTCCATTCTAGAGCCCTAGTAACATGTAGAACCCTTTCACTGTGTGATAGTCATCCTTAAAGACAGATCAATAGCAAAAAATCAAACTATTCTGTTTCAATAATCGACTATTTCCTTCTTATATTTCTAATATAAACCTTTCTTAAAGTTAGGGCTTATAAACAGAGTACTTTCACATTGTGAAAATGCATCATCTATATAACAATATTTTTTCACTTTATAAAGATATATTATACTTCAATAAAAAATTTACATCTTTATTGAAGTCCCAGAGTCTAGAACAGTGGTTTCCAATAGCAGAGATACTACCTCTAGTGAAAATTTTGGAACTCTGAAGTAGTCTTTGGTGGTATAAACCTGTAAAGGATTTTTGCACGTATTGAATGAAGCAGGCTAGGCACTGTGCATTGCGCATTTACAGCTGGACATTGGCTTATAATTATTGAGTCTAGAGCCCAAGTTAGTTTTACAATAAATTCAAATAATTTTCTGTATACTTTTAAAATACTCTGAATTTTCTAGAACTACAACCACAGTGTGAATTGAGACAAAATTTTAGTTTTTCTTCCCCCAGAACTTAATGTTATTCATCATTTCACAAAATCATGTAACTCATGGGAACACCACTTACGGGACATATAGATGACCACTAGGAGGATCTCTGTCTTCACCACATGTGCAATTCACACAATCATGGTGACTGAATTCAGCTGAGGCTCTGCAAACTTCATAATGTTTTCCAATCTCATTGTCCTTGAGTCTGAATATATAGAAATGCATATCATTTATTATAAATCACTTTTTATAATTTCCATTTACATTAGATTTAAGGCATTATATTGATTGGGGGGTTTGTTTTAGTAAGTTATATTATCTATGACCTTTCTTTCAGAAAGTGTTATGAAATTTTGTGTTTAAAGTGGTGTTTTACCTGCTGAGGTTCACCTGTTTTTTTATTATCATGATATTGTGGTTTGCATTAAACTGAAGTCTTCTTGTGGTTATGTATCTCCAAATCATTAGACCCAAAAACCAGATCTCTTGCTATTTTAATCTCTAAATTAGTTTTCAACTTAAAGTGATTGGAAAGGAAGGGAACATTTATTAAAGGTCTGCAGAAATGACTATTTTTATTCATATGTGCCACCACTCCAAGAGTCTTTGAAGAATGGAAGGAAGGTCATTATTTCACTGATGTGACTCTCAATATACTCTCATTAGCAAGCGTATTTTTTCATTGTTTCAACCTTAGACCTAAAACTCAGCATAATTAGTGGTATCTATTTTGGCTGGTCAGAAGCTGGTTCATCACCTAGCTAAATTCCATGAAGTTAATAAGTTTTTTGATTCATTATTTAGCAGATAAATATAGCACTTCCTAAGTGCCAGGAACCGTTCTAAAACTTTACAAATATTAGCTCATTTTAGCTTTACAACAACTACCTTATTATCCCCATTACACAGAAGAAACTGAGGAACTGACAGGTTAATTTGCTCGAGGTCAGTGATATCCAGTAGGTTGTAGAGCCTGGATACAAATCCAGGCAATTTGACTCTAGAGGCTATGGGCTTGCTTCTATATTGCCTTCTAAAATTGCCATACAGCAAATGAGAAAAAAAAATTGCATTAAAAAGGCTAATGAGCAAAAAATTAGGCTATATTGTTGTTTTCATTAAGGAATCTTTAAGTTTCCACAGATGTTAAATAAAATTGATCATCTTTTTTCAGGTATGGATAGTTAATTGAAGATCATATTCAAATAAAGATCAATTTAACTGTTTATAATAAATGAAAAATCAGTTAAAAGTTTTGACTGAAATTTCCCTGTAATGGAAGAGGAGGAAATAAAAAAATAATAAGTGTCATTTATTAGATTTGTTAAGACAATTTGAGAAAGAGCATGAGGAGAGAGAGAAAGAGAGAGGAAAAGTGTGAGGGAGGGAGGGAGAGAGAGAGTATTTAGGGTAAAACACAGAAGAAACCATGTGAGGAGAGCAATCATTGATGAGAGGGAAATCTGACTTATTTCTTGTTCACCTCGTCCTGGCAAATTTCCAGTGTTTGACTTTCTTTTCTTTTCTCATCCAAAGGTTGCTGGAGTGGGGGGTGGGGTGGGAGGGATGGGGTGACTGGGTGTTGGACACTGGGGAGGGTATGTGTTCTGGTAAGCGCTGTGAATTGTGCAAGACTGTTGAATCTCAGATCTGTACCTCTGAAACAAATAATGCAATATATGTTAAGAAAGAAAAAAAGAAGAAGAAGAATGTAGCAAGAGGGGAAGAATGAAGGGGGGGAAATCGGAGGGGGAGAAGAACCATGAGAGACGATGGACTCTGAAAAACAAACTGAGGGTTCTAGAGGGGAGGGGGTTGGGAGGATGGGTTAGCCTGGTGATGGGTATTGAGGAGGGCACGTTCTGCATGGAGCACTGGGTGTTATGCACAAACAATGAATCATGGAACACTATATCTAAAACTAATGATGTAATGTATGGGGATTAACATAACAATAAAAAAATTAAAAAAAAAAATGGCATCTTGTTTTGGAGCCAGCTCATTCTCAACCTCCTGTGTTTCCAGGATTCTATGCCCTGGGTAAACTAAAGCAATTATGCTTTTCTCCTTTCTAAACAGAGCCACTATATATATATATATATATATATATATAGACATACATTCTCTCTCTGTGGCATCCTTCATTTCATTATAGAACACAGTTAAAACTTTGTTCACACGGCTCCTAGTTTCTAAACATGCGCATAATATTCTAATCTTTGATTTGATTAGAACATTATGTAACCACTTAAGAAAAATCTTGTGTATTGATTGCTTATGAATGAAGTTAGTTGTTGTTAGGGCATTGCTGGGGAAAGCAACCTACTTGCAGATATCAGTTAATTCAAGTCATTGCGAGAACAGTCTGGTGAAGCAGCAATGATGGAAGGTGAATAATAAAAAAATACAATTTCCACCGGATGGAAACATTATTATTTTTGTTGTTGTGGTTACTGATTTTGCTGTTCTTTCTAAGTTTTCTTTGTTTTTATTTTTAAAAATTTGTCAGACTTTTAGCATTTGCTTAGCCTATTATCTTTTGTTGACTTCCAAATACCACCATTTGGTCATTATTTACATTTTGATGTCATTTTCCTTTCCCTCCACAATAATCCTTTTTGGATATGACAGCCAGATAGTTTTGTTTGATTTATCTGAGAGCTTAGACTTTGGGGTCTGTGTCTTATAATTTTCCAATATTGTTATAGTACAGCTTTGGTATTTTTGTTGTTTGTTTTCTTTTCAACATTACTCCTTATACTTTGTTGTTGTTGTTTTTTTTTTTTTTTTTTTTACTTAAACCAGATTGTCATTAGTCCTAGATGGAAATAGTCACAGGTCCTACCAGTCAAGAAAATTTGAAGTAATATAGTAAGTCTACTTTCTTAGGCAAGTCAAAACAATACATTTCTCACATTTCTGATCGTTAAATCCAGATGAATGTTTAACCAAAGAAATTGATCCCCGAGGAATAAACGTCTATTTATACATGAGATCTGAATATTTAAGTAATGAAATGTCCCAGGTGCTTATATGATGACATTGCATTGTAGAGAATGTGTGTTGTTTTCAGTGCATAATCACCTACTATCCTACTAGTTTAGTTATAGTTATCAGCTGATAAAAGTCACAATATGTTTTTCAGCTAAAATTCATATGAATAGAGAGGAAAAATAGGGCAGATAAAAATCAGAATCTACAGGTACCAATGTATTATAATGGTGAGTCATCATAAATCTGGATTGCAAAGTGTCCAATTGTTTTAACTGATTTGATTTGATGATAATCAACAATATGCATTTTTAATACCCTGTTTTCTAAGCTCAAAGATTCGTTAAAGCTGGGACTACTAGTCAAATGTTTCCCTACCAACTGACCTTGACCTAGAGGAAATCTGTACCTTATTTATCTTAATAGCTTTAAATTTGTTCTTTTTTTTTTAAAGATTTTATTTATTTATTTGACAGAGACATCGAGAGAGGGAACACAAGCAGGGGGAATGGGAGAGGGAGAAGCAGGCCTCCCACTGAGCTGGGAGCCCGATGTGGGGCTCGATCCCAGGACCCTGGGATCCATGACCTGAGCCAAAGGCAGACGCTTAATGACTGAGCCCCCCAGGTACCCCTAAATTTGTTCTTACATGAAAAAAATGCATTCAATGTTCATGAAATCATGTCACATCCGTTTCAATACAAAGGCCCTACCCCCATCCTGCCCCATGATTCTAGTTGAATTTGAAAGAGAATAAATAATATTTAAAATTCCTTAAGGAAGACTGTCACTCTCTTACAGGTTGGTTCATCCTAATTCCAATCTAATTCAAATTCTTCATTTGAGGTTTGGCAAATCAATTTAGCTGTAATACAAGCATTAATAAAAGTATGTAGTCATACATATATTCCCATTTACACATAGGTATGCATATACAAACGTGTACGTGTTTTATAGCTTTCTCATTTTAGCATTGTATGAATATGCCCATTTCAACAAACACTCTTTATAGCATGCTTTTAAAGTCATCCCCTATTTTTCAATTGAAGAGTTATGGATCACATAAAAAATGGACTTTTTTAGTATCTTACCGCTGATTATATCATTCCCAATATTTACATTTATAAATGATACCACCATTAACATTTTGTGCCTACACTTTGGCACAAAGTTCAGCTTATTTGTTTAGAAATGGCTTGGCCAATGTGTTGATTATTCTGTTTCTTTTTCTCCTATGATCCATCTGCTGCCCTTCTCTTTCATGTATGGTGTCCAAGGAGAGTCACTGTCAGAAGCCTCATCACTTGGGACTCTGGCTTTCCATCGATTTTTGTCCACTGTGAGGCGGTGGCACTGGTAGATTAGCCGGTGGGAGAAGAGAGAACTTGGGGCATCTGTCCTCCACTGCTCCCAGCTCCTACTCACTGGAATTCAGGTCAGACAGTGCCTGAGTCCTGTGGTGTACTCTCTTTCCCTTTTCCTCCATGACTGGGTCTCTTCAGTTACTGCTTTACCGTCTTTGTCGTAGGGGTGGGGATGCTCCCCCCACTGCTAGCACCTAAGTGCTTTCCCATGTCTGGGTTCTCTTCCCCATGACCATACTCCCACAAGTAGCACGTTCATTAGCCTCTCTTCATTTATATCCCTTGGATGAGTCATCAATTTTCTGCCTGGACCTGCTGAAATAGGCAAAGGGAGATAGTAATATTCTTTGCGCATTTGCTACATGTTGTCACTTTTTTTCACAGTTCAAATGTACCACCAGAAATGTGTAAGAATTCAAATATCTCTATAATTTTTTAACTCTGGATTTTATGTTTAATTATTGTCATCATGATAGGCAAAATAGAAAGTAATACGTAACATCTTTTGATTGTGAAAGAGGATAAATGTTCAGAGAGAGAGATTGTGTATGTGCATGCACGCACATTTACAGATCAAACCACTAGACAGTAAAGTGTCTAAAAAGCACTAGCTATAGACTAGTGTCCAAATTTCAGCTCAAGCGCAAACTAGCTATGTGGATTCAGGCAAGATCTGTCCATTCTTCTTTTGAAACATCTCTAAGCCTTTTTTAAAAAATGATATGTGAGGTAGAAACAACAATAATATTTGAAGTAAAGTAAAGTAAAGTAAAGGATTAGAGTTCTCCAGTCCCTTTGAACCTTATACCTGTGATCCTACCTCTCTGGCGGTAGTAACACCAGGACAGAAAGAAATGCTATATAATTTGATAATGCATGAGTGATAAAGGCAACTCTACTCGTGTTGAGTTGCTGAAGCATTTATATGGCATTTTTTTCACTTTATTTTCTCCAAAGAATGATAAATATTATCATATTTTTTACAATGCCAAATGAAGCCAACTTAACATTTTACTACATTGGAAGTCCAATTCTGTTAACCAAAAGCAGGCGTGCTAATAAGAGAAATGGAATCCCATATCCCTATCAATTCACATTTACGTATTTATTGCTTTTCCTGAACTCCTTTGTTAGTAAATTTTGTCTTGCTTGGGTGCCTGGGTGGCTCAGTTGGTTAAGTGACTGCCTTCGGCTCAGGTCATGATCCTGGAGTCCTGGGATCGAGTCCCATGTCGGGCTCCCTGCTCAGCAGGGAGTCTGCTTCTCCCTCTGACCCTACCCCCTCTTGGGCTCTCTCTCTCACTCTCTCTCTCAAATAAATAAATAAAATCTTAAAAAAAAAATTTTGTCTTGCTATCCTTAAGTTATCCAGAAAGGGCTAGAAATGTTATCTGAAATTATATACCTTGCTTAATATAATACAATAGGTCACATTATTTCTTTTAGCAGAGGGAACTTTAGAGGAGTTTAGAAAGGCTCGGGGTCTTGTGGAACAGAGAGAAAATGGAATATTTCTTGGAAGATGAGAAGCATGAACCTCAGAAGTAGCTCATTTGTACTGGAGGTAATGGTGTGAGAGAAAGGTAATGCTAGAGACTTTGAGAGGTTCAATGAAGTGGAAAAGGTGGATAGAGGGCATACAATATTTTCTGCAAATGTATAAAATTTTCAACATAAGGACTAAGGCTGGCAAGAACACACAGCGTGTGATGTTCTTGTTTTGCATATAGGTATGGTGTTATTGACTCACCTTCAACAGGTCTTGTGCTCTAAGTTGTTGGGTGATGGATTTGCCCTGCTTGTTCTTCCCATCCTCCACGAGTGGAGCATGGGTTTGTGAGACATCTGCGCAGGGTTGGGAGGGCAGCTGAAAGCTGTTGAACAGAATGGAACTAACAGGCTTGTGCACAAATTAAACTTGTAAGTGTAGTGCCATCAGGGCTCAGCTGAAATGCTGAGCAACCAGAGCTGAGAAAGAAAAAGTCTTCAGTGTGATGATTTGGAGAGATTAATGAATACTTGGCTGGATAGGAAATTCACTAATGATATTTCAATGCATTATTTGCAGGAAAAATAATGTACTGAAATATCATAACACATTTCAAAAGGACATGTAGAGGTTTGAAAACATATCTGGGTGTCTATGTTTAATAAACTTAATTTTTAAATGTTGTTTCTGACACTTAGAGGATCTGTCATGAAAACCAACTACTATTGAAACAACAAAAGCCCCCTCCCCCTCCTCCAAAATAAAAAGGGCGAGGGGTCTCCAGCAGGAGCCTCAGGTGAGCTGGTGAGTGGAAGAGGAAGGCGGACAGCAGGCCCTTTGCTGGGTGGCAGCCAGCCAACTTGGCCAGAATTGGCCAGGGATCCATGACCCTTTGGGTCTTGTGGGAGAGTGTAAAGTTCTGTCAGCTCATCCATTCGGATAATTAGCAAAAGATATTATTTCCCTGCTCCATCTGCTTGCATTTTTGCTAATAATTGGAACGCTGAATAATGTTCCCGAGTCCTTCAGCTTGCTGTCACCACAACTGAGCACATCTCTGGGGGAAGGCCAGGGACAGAGAACACTCAGCCTCCTTAGTCCTCTTGTGGAAGGACAACCACAAACTCTGAGACCAGCTTCCAATCTAGAAGCAAGTCAGGGCTCACTGGTCAAGGAGTTTCATGAGGCCCGGGTGGCAGAGATTTTTCATTCTGCAATCCACAGCTTACTCCCTTTCCCACGGACAGCTGCCTTGCAAATGCAGGGCTTAGGGAACATGAAACTTACAAAAGGGAAAGTATAAAACAATTTACTGGACCAGAGATCAACTTTAAGAAATTGCCTTATCATGGTGGGTTGGAAGTGTACTATATTTTTAAAAATGCTGTGGCAGCTCTCATGTGGGTATTAGATTATGGATTTCTCCAGACAGGGACCTTGCCTCCTCCTTCACTCTGCATGGTAGCTCGCATAGGACAACGCACAATGGCACACTCAATTAAGTCCAGTGGGCTGGCTGACTGAAAGCACTTCAAGCCAGTTAAGAACGGACTGAATAGAAGGAGAAAGAACATACTTTTGCATTTTGAAATGAGTGTTAAATAATCTTTTCAACTCTAAAGCTCTTCTCACATTTTTTTTTTCACTTGAGCCTGTGAGTTGAATTTCAGTAGAAGAAAATGCTTCCCATCCACCCAAGCTCATGCTGGGTTTTATTGAGTATCTTCCATGTGCTGGTGTCTGTACTGGGAGCTAGAGATGCCTGATTGACTCCATTTCTGCAAGGCGACCACGATATGTTTGTAGGGGCAAGTGCTCTAATGTATTACCAATATAGATACATTGAAAAATAAGTTACTAGTAATTAACATTTGCTGCTAGTTTCTATGACATTTAGGAGATTTTATTACTGATGAATTATGAGAGGAAGCAGTTATTATAAGAACCAAATTCATTCTACTGATCAGACATGTTTTTACTGAAAATTCATTCTACTGAAGATACATGATTTTTTCTTTCTTCAAAGGGCTAATAAGTGATAAAACTGGGACCGGAACACAGGTTTTTAGACATATGGTCACATGTTTTTCCTACTATGCTTTCTACTTTTCATGACATAAGAATGGTGCTACTCTTTATACTTTTTTTTAAAAAGAGCCATTTCAGTTTTTAAAAAATGATTTTCTTGAACAATGTTTTCATGTTGCAATTAAGAAATAATAGGTATTAGAATAGAAAGATCTTTATATTGCAAAGCAAAGTTGATCTGTGCCTATAGCAGAGAGATATGAAATCAAACATCATAAATGAATTTCAGTGGTCAATTTAAATACTGTAGCACATTTACATAATGTTTAATAAGTTTAAATGACTAGCAGAAATATATCATTTGTAGATTTGTATTTGAGTTTCAACATCTCTAAAAATTAAAATGTCACAGAACAAGTGAATTTTCATTAGAACATAAAATTAATCAGATAGACAAACTTAGTTATTATATATTTCATAAAATATAATCAACTGGTAGATCAAGTTACCAGGATTTTTTTCTGAACATCCCTTTTTTCATAAAACTTCCAACAATGAAGTTGACACATTATTAAAATAAACTGTATGTCATTAAAAAAAATTATGTCTTTCTGTTGGTTTGAGTGCTAAAGTAGTATCACTGCTTTATGCTCTATTTCTGTCCATCAGGCAACTGAATTGGATTTATTTTAAAATTAGATGTTTTACAATGTTTCCAGTACTTCATTTTGGAGATGAGTATAATCTGGCTTAAAATAGTCAAGAAACTGGCCAATATTACAGAGGTAGGCCTGAGCGTGGGTCTTGTAGACCTTTGTCAGTTTATTGGCTAATGTCCGGGTAATTGTTTGACAACCAACTTCCTGTGGAAAAAGCCTTGAATTGCAGCATATGCTAATTTCCATGGTATAGTAATGTTGACCATGGCTAATTTCAAGATACCAACATGTTCCTGAATGAGGAGTTGCAAAGCGATCTGCAGTAGCTCACCATTTTACATTATTTCTAAAGTATGAATTTCTAGCCATATTTTTGTATATATGATAAAATACAGATAAAGTAGAAATAAATAACTTGAAGAACATGGATAACAGTGAAATATATTAAAATAATTAGGAATTGATGAGTATCGCCTTTGTTTTCAATACAATTTATTTGTGAGTTAATATAATTTAATATTAATAATGGTTTTGTTTAGTAACTGACTCACTGAATTCCTGAATATTTAACAACTAGCTCAATTGGCTCTTCCAAGCTGGTACCAGTCAGCTCTAGCACACAACTAGATCACAAGGGTATGATACGGCATTTTGGTTGGTTGACAATGTTTCCAGTGTGCCCTCTACCCCTTTTTGTGGTATATGTGGTGTGTGTGTGTGTGTGTGAGATAGTAATATGTCATGAAATGGTTTAATACCTATATCAAATCTGGTTCAAGTAATGACATGAATTCCAAGATGATAAATATTTATTTATTTATTTATTGTTTATTTTTTTAAGATGATAAATATTTAAATTGCACATCCTTTCATAAGGATTCTGAAAAATAATTTATTTTTAAAACTTTGTATTTAAATTAAATTTAGTTAACATATAGTGTATTATTAGTTTCAGAGGTAGAATTAAGTGATTCATCAGTGCATATAACACCCAGTGCTCATCACATCACATGCCCTCCTCAATCCCATCACCCAGTTACCCCTTCTCCCTACCCACCTCCCCTCCAGCAACCCTGTTTGTTCCCTATAGTTAAGAGGCTCTTATGGTTTGTCTCCCTCTCTGATTTTGTCTTATTTTATTTTTCCCTCCCTTCCCCTATGTTCATCAGTTTTGTTTCTTAAATTCCACATATGAGTGAAATTATATGGGATTTGTCTTTCTCTGACTGACTTACTTCACTTAGCATATTACCCTCTAGTTCCATCCACAACGTTGCAAATAACCCATGTACTTTTAAAATAATAAATATACCCATTTCATGCTCTTCTGTCTTGGCTCTCTGGAGATTCTTAACCCTGTTTAGTCCAAATGAACATTTGTTGATTCAATTGTAGATTTTTCACAGGAAAACTTCTATCAACTAAATATAATATTTATACTACACAATTATTGCCATACTAGCATGTCCAAGAGAACTGTTATGTTTAATAGTAAACCTGTAAGCATATTGTCATTGTTTTAGTTACATATTAATGCCATTTCATTTTATGAATGACACTAATTTTCCAGATTCTATTTTGTTGTGACCATTTTGTGCTGAGTGAAAACATTTATTATACAAGTTGATGTTTGATTTATGTGGTTAGAAATTCATGCTAGGTAAGCTGATAACAGTGCAGGGGATTTGATACGAGTGTTAGTATCAAAACAGAAAAGAGATTTGAAGTGATGAAAGAAGGTCCTTATAAGAATGATTAGAGCAACAACAAAAGCCACTCATTAATAACAGTCCTCAAATACAGGTATATAGAAAGGACTTTTATGTAAGGATGTAGAGATAGTTTTTATATATGTATATAATATATATAATATATCGATGTGGAGACTTGTAGGTAACTCGCTGTGCATAGTATTGGACAGTTGACAGTCACTAGAGATCTACGTGTGCCTGTGTACCGTGGACAGAGCTGGTGTTCTAAGCGTAAAGTAGAGAAGGCTACGTCATCGGATATGAGGTTGTGGAGTCGAGATGTGTATCAAGCATTGTAGAGACTCTGGTAGCAGACATGATCCAGCTGTAAAATCCGTTACGATTCTCTAACTCTAATTTCATTCTATTGATGTTGGGATGATGATTACTCTCTGGGGAGGCAGTCCTGATGTGCCAGATGGTACAATGAAACTCCGTGGCCATGACTAGCATTACAGAAAAGCCGATTGACAGCCCTCCTGGGATCCGATAGGTGTCCGGAAGGCCTGGAAACCCTACCAGCTGCTCTCTGGTCTGCCATCAGGCTTACATTCCCAGCATTAGAGATTTATCTCTTTGGGCCTTGAAAGACTGCCTGGATAAAGAGGTAACATAGTGGGAGGAAGGGTCGGAAAGAAAAACACAAAACTGCATTAGTTATCCTCAACTGATAGCAGAGTGGAACTTTCTCTCCAAAGCAAGACAGTTGAATGAAGGAGTGCAAACTCTACTCCCAACCCATGTTGGATCCTGGATAGAAACATGGTCCATATGGAAAATGCATTTTAAGCCACCCCAGGGATAGCCAATGGCCATAAAGAGAAGGAAGAAGGACTAGCAGTAAAAACTTTTACAAGCCCAGGTTCTCTATACAGGACTCGATTAGTTTGACCTCTCCAGAGAGAAGTTACATTAATTCGTTTAGGAGGCTTTTCTTTTCACATTTCCCAAACTATTCAGACTGTAAAATACAGGTTAGAAGTGTCTTGACCACAGTATCAAGAAACACCTACAATGCACCCTTTCGTTTAATATTTTGAAATGTAATGGATGATTTCCAGGCATTCTAGAAGATTGATACAGAATAAAGAGAAAAATTACAAGGAATATCCACTAGGTGGCGAGTGTGCTATGTAGTGTCCAGGTCACCTAGTTAAGGTGGAGCTGTTTCATCTTGTACATTAAGGGATCATATCAGATTATTTTGTGGCCAAACAGATGTCTGAAATAGATTTTAGAAGCCAGATAAAAGTTTCCAATTATTAGAGAGCAACTCACTTTGTGAATTAGATGTCTTTCCCAAATACTGAGCCGCATGAAGAGCTTATTAGATCATACGTGTTTTAATACCACTGGTCACTGTTACATTGCTTTTCATCCGAATTCTCTGTTCTTGTTACTCTTTTAATAGCATGAAATCTGGAGGTAAGAGCTCCTTCTTGGACTACAGTTTCTTTCCTGTAATTTTCCTATGTATTACGCACTGTTAATCAGCCAAATAGACCTGAGATCCTCTTCCTTTTGCACTTTACAAGTCTTTGTTCTCTCTTTATAGTCCTCTTATGTGAAGTACCACATTTTAAGCACTACACACAGAGGATTAATAATTGCAGGGTTGGAAGATAAGATAGGCTGACATGGGCAAGTGCACAGCCAAAGTTACTCGACAATGAGGCTTCTCTCTTAGAAAACCTGTCATTTATGAACCTTTTTTGGGGGATGGGGAGTAATTAATTTGATGAAAAATTAGGCACATTTTAATAGTGATCTTTAGACTTTCTAAAACACATTTTCTCCCAATTTGACTTAACAAGAAGTATTTTCTTTCTGTCTTACAATGAACTCTAATTAATCTTATATCCTTTATTTTTTTACCATTTTGATTTATTATTGTTTAATAATAGAAAAAGTACAAAACCAACATAATCCTTATCTAGTGGTGCTGAAATCTTTTTTCTAATGTTGTCAATTATAATATTAATCTTTTTTAAATTTTTTAAAAAGATTTTATTTATTTATTTGATAAGAGAGAGACACAGCGAGAGAGGGAACACAAGCAGGGGTAGTGGGGGAGGGAGAAACAGGCTTCCCACTGAGCAGGGAGCCCAATGCGGGGATCCATCCCAGGACCCCGAGATTATGACCTGAGCCAAAGGCAGATGCTTAAAGACTTAGCCACCAAGGCGCCCCTATGATATTAATCTTGAATCAAATGATTTGCACCTCCCTTTCTAAAGTTCATTAAGGTTTTGCATACTGTGACTTCTGATGACTTTAATTTGTGCAAAACACTATAGAAAAGTCAAAACATAAGGGAACAATTCATTTGGAAAATCAAGGTAGAAAAATATCCATAATCTTATGTGAGTCAATCATTAAATTAAGATTTTGTCCACGTAAATTTCATGAACAATGAATAGACATAAAAGAGAATTTTTAGTCTTAAATCCATTCCCTTAAAATGCCACTTCTTCCTTCTACGTGCTCTGATTTACCTGCCTTTCCTCCTTTGACAGCATCTTCACTTTCACTAGGATCCTGACAGATTCTGTCAGTTAGAAAGTAATGTGTTAATCCACATTAATTTATTAGTAACTCATAAACTCCTATTTTATCCTCAGGAGGACTTACTTAGGAATAAAGAAATACCTTAGGCCAAAGGAGGAATTTTCAGTGATAGTATCTCAGGCAATAGAGTATTTTTCCATATCCCAGCCTCATCAGTGTTGGCAGGCCAGTCAGCCTAGATGTACTCTCAGAATATTCTCCATAGCGGGAGGCTTAGAGGAGGGCGGCCAGAGAAAGTCAGCCAGTTAGAACCTCGGCTCTATCACTTGGCGGAGTGGTTGTGCGCACCACCCTTCATCTCTCTGAACCTCTGCTTCTTGCTCTATTAAAAGACGGGTTGGTGGTACTAGGGAGATAACAGTAACTGATCCATAGGATTAATGGGGGTTTAAATGAGATAATACCTGCATTTAATATGTTCCTTGGTACAGAGGAAGTTCTGAAGCAGTAGTTGAATTATTGGTTGTATTATTTCGCTAGTATGATGGATCAGATAAATTTCTAAGAGGCAGGATTATCACCTTGTAATGTCCCAAATTTTTCGAGGAAAATAAATTTGGAACACTTCTACGACTGTATTTTCATTTATTTTTTATTTTTTTTCTATGACTGTATTTTTAAAATAATGCATGTTGCAAAGTACATAATTTCCGTGAGTTTTTAAACTTTCAAGTGATCAGAAAAGGTTCTGATCAAGCCATTTGATATTTGAAGACTGTTCTTAAAATTGATTTAGACACAATTAATTTTTCCCAAATCCCCCCATACTCAAGTCATTTGCTTCTCTAAATACATCAAAAACAATATGAAGAGAATATAATTTAAATATCAATTGAATGTTTGAAGAAATATATAAGATACAGTTTAACATTAGCTTTGAGAAAACAGGAAATGTTTTGACTGTGGTATCGTAAGAAAAACTAATTGTAAAAAACTTTTTAAAGAAATAATAATCAAATAACATTGAAAATATTATTGAAAACAGATTTTATATTTTAATAATAGATATTGTGAAAACATAATCATTTGACAATAGGATTTATTAGAGGGTAAATACATATTTCCAGAGACAAAGAATTCTAGTCAATAAAATCATTAAATTCATTATCTAATAAAATTGCAAGTGATTATGAATTTTACAATGCTTGAGATTTATTCAGATTTGCCTTTCTGGGAACATAAAAGAGAATTTTTCTCTTGAAATCTAACAACAGCCTACTACAGGAATGCTACTTAAAATGAAACAAAATGTCATATTTTCTTTTAAAAATTCTTTCAATGATATTTTCATATTTTAGTAATATTTTACTTTAAAAATCACAAATTATTATGAAAACATGTTTAAAAACATGTAGTTCAAATATCCTTAGAAATTAACTTGGCTTTTTGAACTTTATATTTTTATTAAATATTTTTATTGAAAAATTTGTGATTGTTACAAAAAATTTTATCTGGTATATGTGTTCAGAATTAAAAATAAAAAACTTTGATTTGTATATCTCGTCCATTGGCTTCAATATCTACTTGACTTTTCTAGGATCTATTTACACATTTGCTTACCTCTCTGTTTCTCACTAGTGATATGAACATTATATGCCATGTGAACTCTATGACAAATTACATGCATCACTGTAATCTATATGTATATCCATCTGACCATAGCAGAATGCCTACATGAAATGCCAAAATCCGTAATAAAATACTTTAACATTTATAGACATGCGCCTAAATACACACATAGTGCAATGTGAAGTCAAATGGTATGATTCTTGGCCAGTGATATTCGGCCCATACACAGAGAAAAGAAGCAAACACCAGGATGCTAAGAGAAAAGAGTGAAAGGGAAACCATGGGCCAGGAAAGAAAAACTTCCATTCCTGATAGTTTTTATAATCTTATTCCAGGCTTCCTGAAACTGGCTATATTTCCCTTTGACTTAGGTTCCATGAATACTCAATATATCCCAATAGCATATTTGTCTATTTTTGCTTGGGCTAACATAAGTGAGTTTCTTATATATGTATATAAGTAAGCAATTTTTCTTAGGAATACATGGTGGCATTAGAAATACATAGTATCTCTAAAATAATTGTTTATTTTAGAGATACTATGTATAGTGTGTATTTCACTAAACTCATGATATGTCAAACCCCCTTAAAGATGATGCCAAGATGAGACTGAAGTACTGAAAATAAATTTTCTTAGGCATCAAGATTGTATGCTACAACTCCCTTTCTCTCCCCATGTAATTATGTACTGCAAAAAAGTATAGTACAAATCACTGCTGAAAGAATTATTTAATGAATAAAAATCAAACTAGCCTAAAGCTATCTATTCAGGTCTTCCTGTAGAATTAGGTACTTATTTTTTTTATAAACATGCATTAGCTTTTACTAAATCCATATCAGAATAAATAAAGATTTAGGAAAGGCTGATGCTTAATGTAACTTCTTAAATGAAAGATGATTTTACGGGTCACACTGGATATTGAGATTAGTATATAAAAATTGCTATAGAAAAGGGATAAAAATCAGAACTATCATTAAATAATATTTTTTACATGATTCCTGAAAAGGAAGAGGGATGAATTCATTTTCACTTAGTGGATGCAGCCCATAGTTTGGGAATCAAAGTGGAAGAATCATTAAGAACCAAAAAGGGGAAAGAAACACCAACAAAATCTTGGATATATTGCAGATAGGAACAATTTGTAGCTCACGAGAACATAATGTATCTAAGAACTCAGTAATAATGTGATTGTATTTTCAGATTTCCTCAGTCAAACTAGGTTTGGAAATTTGGAAAGTTAATTTTATTTTTTAAGATTTTTGGAGTAATATTTGAGCATTTATTTATCGAATTATTTACAGAGATGATTTCCTTCTATGTTTAACTCTGACTTTGGGTCTGTTAGCCATCTGTGTGTCTTCCTTGGAAATATGTCTATTCATATCTTCTGCCTATTTTTAGCTGGATTATTTGGTTTTTGGGTATTGATTTTATAAGTCCTTTATATATTTTGGATACTGATCCTTTATCACCTGTCATTTGCAAATATCTTCTCCCATTCTGAGTGTTGTCTTTTAGTTTTGTTGTTTCCTTCTCAAAATCAGTCATCGTCGGGGAAATACAAGTCAAAGCTACAATGAGATATTACCTTACACTTGTCAGAATGATTAAAATTAACACAGGAAACAACAGATGTTGGCGAGGATGCAGAGAAAGGGGAACCCTCTTACACTGTTGGTGGGAATGCAAGCTGGTTCAGCCACTCTGGAAAACAGTATGGAGTTTCCTCAAAAAGTTAAAAATAAAACTACTCTACCATCCAGCAATTGCACTACTAGGTATTTACCCAAAGGATGCCAAAATACTGATTTGAAAGGATACATGCACCCCGGTGTTATAAACATCATTATCAACAATAGCCAAACTATGGAGAGAGCCCAAATATCCATTGGCTGATGAATGAATAAAGAAGATGTGGTATGTGTATACATTGAATATACATGAATATTACTCAGCCATAAAAAAGAATGAATCTTGCCATTTGCAATGACATGGATGGAGCTAGAGTGTATTATGCTAAGTGAGATAAGTTAGTCAGAGAAAGACAAATACCACATGATTTCACTCATATGTGGAATTTAAGAAATGAAACAGATGAACATAGGGGAAAAAAGACAGAGGCAAACCATAAAACAGACTCTTAACTGTGGAGAACACACTAAGGGTTGCTGGAGGGGAGGTGGGTAGGGAATGGGTTAAATGGATGATGGGCATTAAGGAGGGCACTTATTGTGATGAGCACTGGGTATTGTATGCAAGTGATGAATCACTAAATTCTACACCTGAAACTAATATTACACTGTATGCTAACTAACTGGAATTTAAATAAAAACTTGACAAAGGAAAACAAACAAACAAAAAAAACCCCGTGACTTTGGGAAAATATGCTGCTACACAAGTAAATCTGAACAAATAAAATATATTCATGTGAAATGGGGCAAAGGGTGGTTTAAGCCCTATGAAGGTGCCATTTTTAAAAAGATTTTATTTATTTATTTGACAGAGAGAGAAGGAGAGCAGAAGCAAGGGGAGGGGAGAGGGCAGAGGGGAGAAGGAGGCTCCCCACTGAGCAGGGAGCCCGGCATGGGGCTCAATCCTAGGACCCTGGGATCATGACCTGAGCTGAAGGCAGATGCTTAACTGACTGAGCCACGCAGGTGCCCCTAAGTTGCCATTTTTTGTAGGTAAAAATGGCAAGGTCATATTGAACAGGTAAGAATTATTTATATATATGAAAATCATATATATATATATATATATATATATGGTTATAACATCATGTATGAATATAGACAAGATATGGAAGTCAATTTGAAAAAAACAAAAATAGATAATTTTCACATGTAGAAGCATCAATGATTTAGAAAACTGCTTTCAAGACATTTAACTTTATAGATATGTCATATATATCTCTTAAAATTATATATTTTAGTTGAATTTTTGATAACTTTTGTTCAACCATTATTCTAACAGGCTTCTTCCTGTTATTTGATAATCTGCTCTTATGAAGCTGACTTTAAGTCTCCGAGTCAGAGTAGATAGTGACTTTGATATATAATAGATTGTGTGCTTGTATAACGTTATTTTTATGGAATCTAGATTATTTTATAAAGAACACACTTAAAATTGCAGGTAGGAGATTCAGAAATGTGTTAATCTATATTTATTTAAATGAGCGTCAATTTATTTTTTTAAGTTCTAGCAAACAAACCCCTTCAGAAGTTTAGAACACTTCCTCAGTTTGTTATTACAGAGACGCTGCATCTGGTATAAATGATTATTAGTGGTTGGCAGAAATGCATTATTAATTTGGTGCATCGTACTTTTCAATATTAATTATCTATGGCAGGGTATTTCAGATCAGTTCTCATTAATCACAAGCCCTAGGCCAGTATGCTAATTTGAAGTCTATGCAAAGATTAGTAAATATTTGTTCCTTGGTAATACAGTGATAAAACTATGAACTATTGTATATCATGTCCAAGGATGGTTGCTGTGTAGGGTCATATATTGAATAACCCTAACCAACTTGAAAAGTTTTTATTTTTCCATAGAGCCTATAATGCCCTAATAGCTTGGAACTAATAAATTAGATTATTAATATGAATCACAGAGCGATCCTGGGTTTCTTGCTGGTTTGTGTGTCTTCTTTCTTGCTTATTGCTTTTGGGGTCCAACAGTGTTAATTAATTCTCAATGAATCAACAATTTGAAATATGAAATATAATGAACAATATATGAGCCAGGATCTTTGTTAAGGAAGAATCACTCTCTTAATTAGAAGGATATTTACAGGGAACATTCCCTGACCTGTTCAGTTGACTGTCATGTGTTATAAATAACTGACACATTCCCTAGAAATTACTGAAGATACTATGTGAGCAACTGGTTCTTGGAACATAGGCTTAAAGGACAGTCAGGTCATCATTCTCTGTGATCCTTTTCCCATATAAATCTGAAAACCATCTCTGAAGAACCGTGTTTCATTTCTTCCACATACAAGGAAGTGTTAGTTTGGTTTAGTTTTGACAAACTAAGCTGTGCTGGTAGTTAGGAGTCGGTTAATACACTATCCCTCCAAGATGACTTATTTGCAAACTAGCCACGCTGTATTTCAAAGAAGTGATTCTGGTCGAGATTTTAAGTTGGTCACGAGGGTGTTTTTATAGGTGTGAGCCTGTTTATCAAGCTTTGATGTCACATTTGATCTGTGCAGCTTTGTGTTTCTTTGGTTGGTTTTGACGACACATTTAATTTCTCAAACCATCAAATCTTCTTCCATTATAAATTCACAGCACTCCTTTTGCTTATGGTTTTATTTCCACACCTCTGGGTCACATTCCTCTCATTGATGTACATGGTCATTGTTCTCTTTTGTTTGATTTACACCTCACAGGGATTACAAGGCCCGTGGCACTGATTTCCTGGACTGCTTGCTAGAGCTTTGACTTCCTAACCTCAGGAGAATTCTTTCTTGAAAATTTATGTTTAGGTAATGCTTTTGACATTGAGCTTCCCTGTTTGATTTCTGAATGTTAACTTTTCCAACTAACGATGATTTGAATGATCAACTCACTTTCTTTCTTTTTTCCTGTTACATGTTGGAATCGATTTTAGAGTTGGAATCAGATCAACCTTTGTTATTTCCTGGCCTTTGGTGACTTTGAAAAAGTTATCTAACCTTTGTGAGCTTCAGTTTTTTCATCTGTAAAACATAGCAGAATAGTCTCAGTCACACGGGCTTTTTGTACCAAGTAAATGCACGAAGATACACACTTCTGCTCACATAATGACTCAGTAAAATTTATTTCCTTCTCCTTCCTTAAGGAGGCTATTGGCATTAGTGACACTTGATAAATACACCCACCGAAAGACAGAATACTAGTTGTTATACATGTGCTTTCTCACCAAAACATGGACTTAGCAAAGCTTCTAGTTCTAGTTTAACTACTACCCTTAATAATCATTCCAGTTCTTTCTGTTGTAAATCATCCCTTCCATTAACCTACAGATGACGATAACAAATGCCTGATTAGCCTTTTTTGCTTTCAATTTTGTTATCCTCTACTTATTTGTCCACCTGATTGCTACAGTGGTTATATCTATATATCTATATCTAACATAATTATATATTTATAATTATACAAGTACATTTATAACTTAATAACTTTTAATTATGCATACATAGTTTTATATATATATCCTACTGTGTGTGCATATTAAAAATCTATTAAGCCATAAATGCATTTTATAATTATAAAATTTCTAGTCAGCAATTTTTTTGAAAATTAACAAAATAAGAAAAGAAATAACTGGATAAAAAAATCTCTTAAGAACAACTGATATCCCTTAATCTCTCTTTCATAAAAATCAATAAGAAAAAGAGCAAAGCGATAGCTGAATGGACAAAGAACATGAATAAGCCATTCACACTCAAAGGCATATAACAACCAATGAAGCTATCACATAATGCTGATTCCATTCACAATTTAGTACGATTCAAAGGAAAGATTTTTTTATTTTACATATGAATTTATCAAAGATCAAATGTTTAACAATGCCTAGTATGTCGAGGACATGGTGTATATATACTACCATGAGCTATAAAGTCTGTGTTCTCTAACTTGGCGTATACACCCCTCTCAAGTGGACCTCTTCCCTGTCCCTTCAGTGTTTCCAGCATCCTCTCCCATGCTCTAGCCACAAGGACCTTTGTTGTGTTTATCTAACAAAATATATTATCATCAGTCTTCACACAGATTTTTTTCTCCTGCCAAAACATGTTTCCTCTTTCAATTCAATTTGTTAACACATCCACTCTTTATGTTTCATTAATTTTAAATATTTCAGTTGGAAGAGTCCCCTGTCTTCCAAAGACCTGGTCAGATGGCCCTGCCTTCCCTCTAATCTCTCACATTTCACTTATATGTATTGTCATTGGTTGGTTGATTTTAACCACCCCTGCTAGACCCTGGGATTTCTTGCTCACTTTTATATCCCCACCATCTGAAAAATGCCTGGAATATAGAGGGTACTAAAAAAAAGATAATTTGTTAACTTAATATTTGAATATTTTCACAAATAGTAATACTTGATTATCTTTTTTTTAATGTTATATTAGTCACCATACAATACATCATTAATTTCTGATGTTGTGTTCCATGATTCATTGTTTGTGTATAACACCCAGTGTTCCATGCAATAGGTGCCCTCCTTAATACCCATCACTGGGCGAACCAATCCCCCCATCCCCCTCCCCTCTAAACCCTCAGTTTGTTTCTTGGAGTCCATAGTCTCTCATGGTTCATCTCTCCCTCTGATTTCCCCCCCTTCATTTTTCCCTTCCTTCTTCTAATGTCCTCCATGCTATTCCTTATGTTCCACAAATAAGTGAAACCATATGATAATTAACTTTCTCTGCATGACTTATTTCACTTAACATAATCTCCTCCAGTTCCATCCATGTTGATGCAAAAGTTGGGTATTCATTCTTTGTGATGGCTGAGTAATATTCCATTGTATATATGGACCACATCTTCTTTATCCATTCGTCTGAAAAAATGTTCATTATCATTAGCCATCAAGGAAATTAAAATCAAAACCACATTGAGATACCACCTTACACCAGTTAGAATGGCAAAAATTGACAAGGCAAGAAACAACAGATGTTGGAGAGGTTGTGGAGAAAGGGGAACCCTCTTACACTGTTGGTGGGAATGCAAGTTGGTATAGCCACTTTGTTAAACAGTGTGGAGGTTCCTCAAACAGTTAAAAATAGAGCTACCCTATGACCCAGCAATTGCACTACTGGGTATTTACCCCAAAGATACAGATGTAGTGAAAAGAAGGGCCACATGCACCCCAATGTTCATAGCAGCAACGTCCACAATAGCCAAACTGTGGAAAGAGCTGAGATGCCCTTCAATACTTGATTATCTATAGATCAATAGATTTGTCATGAATGCCACAATTGTGAATGAGTATCAGATCATTCAGTACATTGTTCTGTCCGGCTTTTTTTCTATAATTGCAATACTCTTTCCTAAAATAATAATATAAATATTTAGCTAATCATCATATTTTATTGTTAAAATAAAGATAAGAGCAGGATTGCTTTTGTAAAAGACATGTGTAGCCATCAACTGGTGATTTTCTCAATGCTCTGAGCATTGAGACAGGATGACTCTGTACTGAATAAGGTTTTAAAGATAACAGGAAACAGGTAGAGGAAGAGAGGGAAGGAGAGGGAGAGAGACTGAGGGAGGCAACTGAGATGTATCGTGTCTGTTATAAATGGAGAAGTTAGATTCAGGTGTTGTTACCCAACGACCTAGAACCACTCAAGTTGCAAAATTACTAGGATACAAATTCCTTAACACTAACAAGGACCACTGCTCTTTACTCACTAGAACTGTCCCACAAATTAATAAAATTTCCTTGGGACTTGGTGATTTTTTTGACATGAAAGGACTAAAGTAGAAGCTGAGTGACATTTGTTTGGATTAATACGGAAAGGATTCTTTCCATCAATGAGAGGTTGGACTAGTTCCCTCAAATCTCTCGAATTCTGAGATTAATGAGTCCGGGGATTTGTGAAGACACTGTAATCAGTTTGCTGTGATCACAAATGTTATACAAGCAGAATTCCATCTCAGGCTCATAAAAGTTTTAGCTTCCTTGTAATGAAGATCTAGTTGATAGGACTAACTATACTCTGCAAAAATGACAACTGACCTGAGGATAAGCTATTACAAACCAATGTCTCCTACATTTCCTACGCACAAATTAGAATACATCAGAATACTATCTGTGCTTGCAACAAAAGACGTTCTGAACCAGTATGAATCCATTTTATAAGAGTAATCTTAATTTTAAATAGTATGCTTATCTGGCTGTACCTCAATCTTCTTTTAAAACTTAACATCAAAGATATGTATTTTTAAGATCTTTTGTAGATAGGAGTTAAAACTCTACAAAATAATCAGCCATAATAAATATTAAGAAGTACCAATAGAATTAGAATTATTGTCGGAATATAAAATATTTTATCCTGTTATTGTTATCATGCAGTTTCTGGGTGGATATTTCACTAAATTTAGAGGGGTCATTGAAGATAGTCTCCTATGATACACAGGCTGTGACATGTGCTAAATTCACTTTTGCGGACCCTGGAGTCATTCTCTTGCGGCAGTTAAAGTAGACATTCAGAAAATTGTCCATTTACCTGTCCATCAGGAGAGACATTTCATGTATTAAAGTACTATACAAAATAACAGTTGTTTTAAATATTAGCTCTGAATAGTAAACCACAAAGGCACATGCTCTGAATTGGGAACAGCATTCTGCCATTCAGGTGTTTTTCAGATGACAACATTTATACACAATGCACAGCTGGGGAGTAGCAGGAAGAGGAAATAAGTATACAGGAATTTTAAATTTAAAATTGATTAATGGTTTGAAACAATGAAGAGGAGACCAGTTAGCAGTGAGTAAATTGAGTTCACTTTTCTATAAACCACTTAAGGTCAAAAATCACATTGCTGTGGCCAGAATTTGGCAATGTGCCTGCCATGTATATGCTTGTTTACTATGTAGAATATTTGGGAGTGCATCTGTTTTACACTGATAGAATGCCATTTTTGTCTCATAGAAAGGTTAGTTATTTAATCATTAAAGCAAATTGATCCTGAAATTTTTGAAAGTTATACCTTCAAGGGCTTAAACTCGTGTAGTAAAAGAATATGACTTATATGAAGATATTGTTTCTAAAAATCATTTTCAGTGCCAGAATTACAGATTGATAGGGAGTGAGTTATTTCTGGAAGTCACTGGAAGGCTTTGTGTATGCACATTCAACAGTTAACTTTAAGATAATAACTCAATGGCCCCACCAAGTGATCTGGTCCAGCTTAAGAGGCTCACACATATAGACAGAGGTAAATACTGCTGAGTAGGAGACGCAGAGAAGAGGTCAGCCTAATGAATTTCCTTCCACTACATCGATGTTATACAGGTGCTTACTTGTGTGTACCTAGCTGACAATGGGAAGCAGAGATACTGTGATATTTCTCTTGCCACATCCCCTCTTGCCACTATTCTCTCTCCTCTCCATGTTTCTCTTGATTTTTCTATAGCACAATAGGTAATCGTCAGAGCAGATTCACGGGAATCAAGCTATTACCCGGCACCAATCTTAACTAATGATTCAGATGATACCAGCACTTGGGGGTACAGCTCAGTGGTAGAGCATTTGACTTCAGATGATACCAGCGCACGTCAAGTATAGCTAAAGCAATCTGTCCAGCAGAAGACAGAAACCACCAGGCAACATCCCAAAGTGTCCTCTTCCTTCTTTCTTAGTACATTTTTGTTCACAAAGAGATCCACTTTGATTTTGGGGGGAAAAAAAAATCTGTTATATACACCATTTATCACATAACTAACCCCAGTTCTCCAAGCAGCCCTGCGGCATAAATCAACAATGCCACGTTAATGTTTAATATTACGATTTAGGCCATCGAGATATATCCTGATGTGACCATTTACTAGATAAGAACTTGCGTTTTCTTTTTTTTTTTAATTTTTTTCCTTCCGCTTTCTTTCAAAGATTTATTTATTTATTTGAGCAAGAGAGCATGTGTGTGAGTGGGGGGAGGGGCAGAGTGAGAGGGAGAGAGAATCTCAAGCAGACTCCCTGCTGAGTGCAGAGCCAGACCTGGGGCTTGATCCCAGGACCCTGAGATCACAACCTGAGCTGATATCAAAAGTTGGGAGCTTAACTGACTGAGCTACCCAGGCGCCCCAAGAACTTCCCTTTTATGTATAAATATTGTATCATGTTAATAAAGGAGGTTGAATCAAAGACAAGAGCATATTTATGAAGGATATCTGGCTGGGGTTGCTCATTCCCCTGAACTTTCCCAACCCGAAAGGAATTACCCAGGGGCCCTTTCCTTTCCAAGTTCCCATAAAGTTAATTTCTTTACGTTGATGTATCCATTTTCCTGTGGGTTCCCAAAGACATAGCAGTAGTATATCCTTTTCTGAAAATACTGTTCTTATAGGAGTTAATAAGAATGTTATCAAAATTTTTGAAAGTTTATCAAACTATAAAATCTTCAAAAAGAGATACAGTGGAATGAACATGATATTGAGCTCCAACTGAACCGGAGTTTGAGTTTGAATTTCATAGTCTACTTGCTTTATAGCAAAAGGTACATTGTTTAAATTTTCTGAGAAGTGGTTTCCTCCTATGGAAAAAGTCAAAATGGTAATACAATGTTTAGTGTTCTTGTGTGGATCATGAGACATAAAGCATATGAAAAGGGCTAGCAAAGTGTTCAGCATGTAGCATGTGCTCAATAAACATTTCTTTGCCTTTTTGTGAAGTTAATCAGTCCTCAGGTTTTTCCTCTTTGATCCATGATGTTGCACATTTTCCGTGTTCTTGTTTCAACTATTTGAATATTTCTTTCCTATCTCCTTTGCTAATGTTCTTTTTTTTCCATTACCTTAAATCTGGACATAAAATTTTCAAATTATGTTCATAATCATTTTCTCTTATTCCACATCCCTATTTTTAGACTCTAGAATATACAGTAAATATTTTATTTTGAAACCACACGCATAATATGAAATACCACTTTTATTTAAATAAGGCTAAAATCACATTTGGCTCAAAGATACACTGTTTAAATAAAAATGAAAGTAATGTGTGAATCAGATATCTCTCATCACACTCTCAACTCCCATCCTGATTATGAGAGATCTATATTTCCAATTTTGTTTAATACTTTATCATTTGAAAAGTTTAGACATTTTTCAAAAACCAAGAGCCAGAGGGGAGGAGGATAGGAGGATGGGTGATAGAAAAAGGGGATTAAGAGTACATTTATCTTGACCAACACCAAGAAATGTATAAACTGTATGGTACACCTGAAATTAATATATGTTAATTATACTTGAGTAAAAAAAAAAGTGCAAATGTTTTTCATGTAATTTTGCTTGCTTGTTTATTCTTTGGCTCAGAAGTATTTGTGTATATACTATATGCCTGGTTCTGTGTTGGGTGTTACATGTGATGGTAGACAAAAGAATCGTGTTTCCACTCAAGGAGTGTATAGATTAAAGCCATAGAAAGACATTAGTCAAATAGTCACCCAAAGTGTAACTGCAACTATAATAGATAATGCAAAGGAAAGAAAGGAACGTTAGATTTTATTTTTCAAGAGATCATGACCTAGTCGGGTGTCACACTGAGGATGTGAACTTTAAGCTGATGAGATAAATACAAATTACCCATGATGTGGGGGTTAATGAGAGGAGAGGGACTCAGGAAAACAGTCACAGATTCCTAGGGAAAGTTTGTATTTTACTGTTGTTCATCATGGCCAGTAAACCTTCATCTTCTCCTGTCTGGAATATAAGAATCAGCTGGTTGTTGGAGAGGAACAAGATAAAAAGATTCAGAGGCTGCCAAGAAACCCAGAATGCATGGATTTATTAACACCACCCCTAACTGTCCAGGTAATACCTAGATACGGCTATAACAGTTAAATCCTCAATGATATGCTCTATTTGGCTCTGCCTTTATATATCTAACACCTGCAGCTTACTTCCAAATTTTCTCCTTGCTCCTTCCATCCTCCCCACTTATTTCCTAGGATGGGTTAAAACATGCTGATATAAACGGTTTCTAGTTTGGCATCACTTCGGTCTTGCTAAAATACACCTTTTGGTGCTAGAGGTCTAAGATCTTCACTCTTATTTTATTCCTATGGAAATAGAATGTTCTTATATTCCTTGTATATATAGCATGTGTGCAATTTAAAATATATTTACATAATCTTTGATCATATTATTCATTGGCAGGGAAGTTTCTCATAATTACACACAGATAGTGTTTATGACCAATTAGGATTTTTCCTTTACCTTAGAAAATATAAAAAAAAAAAAAAAAAAACAAAAAAAAAAAAACACTTACTTTTTTGTGTGTCTGGTCTTACAGACAACCTGTAAAATTTAACTCTCAAAGAGTGCCGGTCTGTGTATTTGGTAGTGTTAACGAAAACTTGTACCTTTGCTCAGGGCTCTGCCTCAGCCTGGAGTTCCCTCCACCCTTACTTCTATTAGTATAAACGAGTGATTCTCAACTTAGTTCTATTGATAACAAGCTTTCAAATAATGACATTTTTGGCTGGCACACTTAAAGGACTTTAAAAAGATTAAGGTCGTTTGGAAGCCAGCTGTGATAGTTCAATCACTGTTACAGTAGAGTTGCACCTCTGGGTCTACACCTGTCCTCAGATACCACACTTGGGTATGCCAGGGTGCAATGGGAGGAGGACAGCTGACTGCTTTCATTTCTTTCTCTCCGTCAGGCCTGAGACAAAGCCCCCTATATCGTGAACAGTCTTAGCAGAATATACCTTTTGGGAGAAATCCTGGGAATTAGCTGCTATTTTCTTCTTGTGAAGACAAATATATATAACCTTCTTTGTACACTTAACATGTGCCCAACCTCCGATTATAACATGCCTTCTCTCTCTTGCAGGCAGTGATATGTACTCCCCTCTGGCCATTGTTACAGTTTGCTCCAATCAGTTCAAATATTTCTTTTGCCCCTCACCCCCCCCCCGGATATGACTGTAACCACGTAACTCTTTAATTATTGCAAAGACCGAGTTTGCATATTGATCAAAACATAAGGATCGCATCACAGCTTGACAACTGGGAACCAAGTTTGCCCTTTTATCAAGGCTTAGCTTAAGCCACAGAACATTCTGAGGTCATATTCTCTCCTCCACATCCCCATAATTCTTTCTTTCTATACCCACTTATTGTTCATTTACCCTATTCTAGTTTGTACTGCCACTGTTATCTTCCTTCAAATCAGGGAATATTTCTTGAACTTTTAGCACAAATTCAGGCTTTTGAGAAATGTCAAATTAAGATAGTTCAGCTCATTATTGCTTTAGGTTCCCTTTTCCCTTACTCTATTAGAGCGTAAGGGATGTTGACATTTTATTCTCTTGATTAATCCTTCATAGTTACAATTACAAGAGTATTTTAGAAAAAGTTGGAACAGAAATAAGCATATGATATTTAAGGACTGGAAACAATAAAACCCTTTGCTATACACAGAGTGCAAGAAGGGATACTTTATAGGCTCCATGCTTTTTAAAATTTCCTGCAATATGATATCCTTTTTCTGTATTTAAATATACTGTGTAAAGCCATAGTAGCTTCTGTAAAAACAAAACAAAACAAAAAAAACTCCAACCTGTCCAATTAACACTTTTTTCTGACCATTTTTATCAGCGACTGAAACTTATGTAATTAGTAATCAACACATATGCACACAAATGTGTGTTTAAAATCTGTTAGCTCTGAGAACATGTGCTATGGGGCTATAGAGAATATGAGAAACTATGTTGTAAAAATTGCCCTTCTCTCAAAGAACAAGGTAACATAGTGTGGAGACAAGGGATAGAAAGATTTATTAAAAAATTAAATGACCAACAAGACAAACCACAGAAGATATTCCAGCCCATAAAAACAATCTTCTAAAAATAAATATTGTAGGGGCACCTGGGTGGCTTAGTTGGTTGAGCGTCTTGGTTTTGGCTCAGGTCATGATCTCAGGGTCCTGGGATCAAGCCCTGCATGGGACTCTGTGCTCAGCTGGGAGTCTGCTTGAAGTTCTCTCTCTCTCTCTCTCTCCCTCTCCCCTACCTCCTGCACTCTCTCTCTCTAAAATAAATAAATAAATCTTTAAAAAAATAAAAAATAAAAATAAATAAAAACAAATATTGTACCATGCAAGGAAATGGAAAAAAATGGGCATTTCATACAAGTATGAGTAATAAATTTAACCTAAAAATATTATATTTTAAAAGGAAGATTAAGATTACATTTATCACAACAAGCACTGAATAATGGTGTAAAGAACTGTTGAATCACTATATTGTCCACCTGAAATTAATATGGCACTGTATGTTACTGGCTTTAAAATAAAAGGCTTAATTACAAAAATAAATAAAAGGAGGAATCATGGTGAGTTGCAATTATCTGGTAAGTTTAAAGGAAAATGAGGCTCCTGAACTATCACATCAGAGAAGGGGAGGCTTCAGAGGAGTGAAGAGAAAAAGTACAGACTAATAATAATACAGAAAAGACGTATTCATGAAACACAGTGAGAATTTTGGAGGAAAGCTGTAGGGAGATGCCAAGGTTAGAGAGATTATTTAGACATTCTGTGAAGTTAAAGAATTTGAATTTATCCTCTGCCATATTTGCCAAAGGAACTTTTTCTGTCCTGCTGTGGTTGATTACTTACCAGAAGTTTCATATTCTTAGGGGGTGCCTTAGAGGTAACTTATGGCTTTTAAGAGTTTTAAAGTGAAATATAAGATTATTGTAGTTTCCATGTGTAGATAATGCATTCACAGAACAATGGGGGTTGTCTCTATCTTTTTGGCTCTGCATATTGCTTTGATTTTTATTTTGTATTAGTAAATGGCAGACTGAGGTAACTAGAAACCTAAAGGATTTGAAACCCCTTTTCTCATCATATATATATATGAATATATATGAATATTACAATGCTACTTATGCCTCATCTAACTTGCTCTTCACTGTAACATTTCATAATATGGGGTGTTACCCTGTGTCGTGAGATACTTAGATGAATGATGAGTTACACAATATTGGAGAAAAACATAAAATTTATAAGCCATTCATATGATATCTGTTCAGATTTCCAATTCCATTCAAACCTAGTAAGATTTCTCTTTTCATTTTGCAAAAATGTACAACTCATTCGTAAAAGCATACTTTAAAAAAGTTTACTTTGAAGGTTGTAAACATAGCTTTGATAGGAGAGATTACTAAATTAACCTAAACCATTACATTAAAATGTCAACCAAATGAACAGTAAATGAACCTAATTTTTTTTTTAATTTTTTTTATTGTTATGTTAATCCCCATACATTACATCATTAGTTTTAGATATAGTGTTCCATGATTCATTGTTTGTGCATAACACCCAGTGCTCCATGCAGAACGTGCCCTCCTCAATACCCATCACCAGGCTAACCCATCCTCCCAACCCCCTCCCCTCTAGAACCCTCAGTTTGTTTTTCAGAGTCCATCGTCTCTCATGGTTCTTCTCCCCCTCCGATTTCCCCCCCTTCATTCTTCCCCTCCTGCTACATTCTTCTTCTTCTTTTTTTCTTTCTTAACA
>NW_022589707.1:3047601-3162886 GCF_004348235.1 Phoca vitulina
CTGAGATTAAGAATTCCTCATATCAGTGAGGTCATATGATACATGTCTTTCTCTGTTTGACTTATTTCGCTCAGCATAATACCCTCCAGTAAATGAACCTAATTTTAAGAATTTTAAATCTAAAGGGTTTTGTAAATGGCTGCACAAGAAAATATGCAGGAGACGCAGATATATATAAATACGTTTATGGTAATTCTCGCAGATTCAATAAACAATAAACCCTTAACATATATACCTAATTCTCCATATGTATGTTGTTGCAGTTTTTTTTTAGAACGTCAGTTTTTTAATAATACCTTTTTTGCATGTTTTATAGTATTAACTGATATTATTATTTAAGTCTCCTTATAGTGAGAAAGAATATACTTGGTCTGGTATTTCTGGAATTCAAAGCTTTTTATTTATTTAGTTTTGTTTTTTTAAATTTAAAGCTTTTAAAAAATTAAGACTTTAATGATAAAACAATTGTTTTACAATAATAATAGCCATCATTTATTGTATACAACATTATGTGCTTTTTCATCAAAGTAAGGACTTTGAATAAACCAAAGCTATTGTGATTATGATAAAATGGTTGTATACCAGGAAATGCGCTACAATTTCTCCATAAATATCATTTTACAGATGTGAAGGAGAAGGATTAAGTAACTTGCCAAACTATAGACACCTAGAAAGAGTCAGAAACCAAATTTACAATCAAATCCTTTTAGGCCTGTCTTCTCTCTCATATATCACAATGCCTCTTAAGGTATTCTTCTGTGTGTGTATGGTTTTTAATTTTTACCTCAAATGCTTTTTAGTCGGGGTTTGTAATTCACAATTACTGCTTTGCTGCAGCATCTTCTCTGCCCCTTCACTTGAGACTCTCTATCAACAAATATCACTCAAACCATAATAGCTTTGACTACTTTAACATTGTGGTGGGAAAAGATGACTCTCTTGAAAATATAAAATGACCACTTCTCCACAAGGATTCAAGAAAGGATTACCTATTCATCTCTGATGAGGCCACATTTTACAAGAGAAATGAGTGCTGGACGTCTCCCCTCTCGCTTGTCTTCCTTATTTTTCTTCTACAAACCGTTCTGTTTTCCATTCCGGAACATAACTATTGCTTCTTGTACTTAAAAAATAGAGTAAAAGAAACTGCATACTGCTGGTCCATGACTCTCAGCATTGTTAGGTTTAACGTATTTCTGGAAACTGTATGGATTATATGTGCATGAGGCTAAGTCTGGAGCTGTGAAAATGGGAGTAGGGAGTGGTAACGCCAAACACTTTCTTTGCCCTTGACATTTTTATCATCAAGTTTAAGAGAAAAGACATAAACCTATGAACCATAAATGAAAGCAGGACAACAATATTCATGATGCCACTAAATGTTTTAGAATTCAAAGGAATAGAATACACACTCATATATATATATATATATATATATATATATATATACACACATCTCCATATATACATATCCTATTATATATACATATACACACCCCAATACATACATTATATATATTGTGTTTCTTTACTACTATGTATTACCTATATATTACCTGACTAATTAATATATTAGCTATTCCCTTGCCAATCCATATATATACATATGAATATATATACCAATCCATATATATATAAATATAAATATACACACACACGTGTATATAGTATGTGTATACACACACACACACACACACACACATATGAAGTAAGTCTTGGGCTAGGTAATCCTTGAAAGAAGTCCAGGTTAAGTGCTTGCAGGAATGAAGATCTGCTGCCTCCAGTTGAGGTGTGGGAGAAATAGGATGGCATGTTTATTTCATTTGTTCAAGTCCCTCATGTGCCTTTTTTTTTCTTTTTTTAAAATTTTATTTTATTATGTTATGTTAACCACCATACATTACACCATTAGTTTTTGATCATGTGCCTTTTAAAAGCAATATACATTTTAAATATTTCTTGCTAGGTTTATATCAAAGTATCTTATTTTACTCTGCTATCTAGGCATAACCCCCAAGTATACTGGGGGCCCACGAGCATCCTGCCATTGGCAGTTGGCCTCATACACCCTCTTTACTCTGCATTGTGGGGGCGCCTTTGCAACTAGCTTTGGTGATGATGTCTGTGGGGATCTTTTTCTTTACCTCTTTTAGTTGCTTTGGTCTTTATTTTTAAGGAAATTTGTAGAGGTTCAAAAACTTTGTTGACATCAGGGTCTTATTTCAACCAATATCTGTGCTTTGATTATTGTTTTTTTTTTAATTGAAGTAGATTTGACATATAACATCATGTAAGTTTAAGGTGCACTGCATGTTGATTTGACACATTTATATATTGCAACATTACTGCCATTGTAGCATTAGTTAGGACCTCTATCATGTCACATAATTATAATTTCTTTTATTCAGTAGTCAAGGTATGGAAACAATCTAAGTGCCCACAGATGGATGGATGAAGATGTTCTTTGACTATTTTGGTAATTCCTTTGTTTGGGAAGACTTGATTGTACTTCAAATAAAAAGAGAAAAATTAACATTGGCTTTATAGTAATTTCAAGTAATTGATAAATAATTTGCTTACTCTATTGTTTGATTTATTATCAATTATTAATTTATGAATTGAAAAATAAATTAGCTATGGTGACAAAATTACAAAACCATATTGACCTGTAGTAAAAGTATAAATAGATGATAAATATCAAAGACTTATATTGATCATATTGTCAGGTCCAAAAATTTTAATTCCAAGAATCCATTCTGAAAAAAAAAGTATTAGGAATTAAGATAATAATTAATGCACTGGATTATTTCTTATAACATAATTTATAATAGTAAAACCTCAGAAACAGAGTGAAAGTCCCCAAACAGAAAAATGGTTAAATAAATAGTAATATTCTATAGAATAATAACAGGTCCCCTTTTGGTCAGAGGTGAGATTCATATAAATTTGAGGGACTTCCTGGGGAAAACGTTAAACCATATTTATCATTAGTTTTGAAATATACAGAGAAGTGCCTAGTAGACTGGGCAGAAAAAAGACTGGTCAAAAGAAACCCAGAGCAACAATGATTTGCAGAGAAATCAAAGACAGAAATCATGATCAAGGAAGGGTCTTGCTATTCCAAATCAAATAGTGGAATAAGGCTTATGAGTCAAATGGGGTAGTGGTTCCAAATATGCTACAGTATCTATTGAACTTGTCTGATACAGACTCCTGTCTGTGAGCAGCTCTCTTGGGGAAATGGTACTGTTTCATTTCTGAGCCAGCTAGATAAATGGAAAGAGCTCAAGCTCACCATGGCTAATTTGAATATATACTTTAAAAAAACTGAATAAATAGTCACATGCCTACCTCTTATGTTTACTTTAAATTTAGTTGTATATATATTTAAAATATTATATTAAATAATGGATTACTGTAAAAAGTTTTCTACTGTCACGTTTTCTGAGTTAATTTTATTCAAACTCTTCTATTTAAATTTTGACATCGGTATTTTTGTCACCATTACAGCCAATTTTTGAGTCATCTATCACAGTTTTCAATAGCACATTATCTTCAATTCTCTACAAATTCAAAGTACTGCACTTTCTCAATCCATGTGTGATGATGTTTTTGGAAATTTTATCCTAATCACTTAAACAACAAGCAATAATTTGCATAATATGGTGTTTTTATTTTTTTTCAAGAATCGTGTTGATATATACACCTGATTTGCACAGGGTGATTGATTTTAAGCCCCTCATATTTATAGTGGTAGCCAACATTTGTAAGTAAAGGCTTTAAAAATGGAAAAAATCACCAATATCTATTAAATGTGTCTCCCAAATTTTTGTCTACCTTGTGACTGAGGGCAGGGAAGTTTAATATAACCCCAAGGAAGACAGTAAATGTATATTTCTGTGAATTCAAAGTGAATGCAGACTGATCCTATTTTTCCAAAAATGACTGATACTAATTGATCTGTCAAATTAGTGGCTAAACATCAGGTTCCCAGCTTGCACATTGGGATGTTCTAACAAGATATCTCATCTAGCACAGAATCAGTGACTGGGGCCACCACTTGGTTAAGTATATGATCGTTCACTGTCATCTAACATTCCACGTGAGTTTTTCAGTGACCAGACCAGAGAGATCAATGCAGACATAATGGGGTCACAACTCCTGCATCTTTTACAAGTTGGAAGGTGGCACTGATATCTGCCATTCTACCCAAGATACAGTTTTGATTCTAACTTAAAATCTTGGCTAAAAATACAATATCAGGGTCCCTTAGTTGGCCTGTATTACCATTATGTATCTCACAACGCAGGTTAGGAACTCAGGGTGAGGATACTCCTAGAATAACTTGCCTTCCATATTTCCCCAGTGTGATAAGGGGACCATAATCATATTTTGGGATGCCTGGTGTCATGTTAGCTCAGACCCTTTATCCAATAAGTTTTGAGACAACTAGCTGTTTTCTTTTTTTAAATGGAGGTATATTTGACAATTAAAAATTGTACATATTTAAGGTGTGCAATCTGATGATTGATATACATATATATTATGCACAATATGGTATATATGCATATAGATTACGCCACATTCAGGATTATTTAACTTATTTGCCACCCCAGATAGTTATCACTTTTGTGTCTGTGTGTGTAATGTAAATACTTAAGATCTACCTTCTTAGTGAATTTCAGTACAATACAATAAATACACTAAAATACAATACAGTATTGGGAGCTATGGTCACATAGTTGTCTATTAGATCCAGGACTTACTCTTGCATGACTAAAACTTTGTACCCCTCGACCATTACCCCCCTATTTCCCCTTCCCCGAGCCCCTTGTAACCACCATCTTATTCTCTGCTTCTATGAATTTGATCATTTTAGATTCCACATATAAGAGAGATCATACATTCTTTGTCTTTCTGCATCTGGCTTATATTACTTAGCATAATATTCTCCAAGTTCATCTGTGTTATCCCAATGGCAGAATTTCATTTTTTTTATGGCTGAATAATATATTTTCTTTATTCATTCACTGATGGGCATTTATTGTTATTTCTGTATCTTGGCTCTTGTGAATAATGCTGAAATGAACATGAGAGTACAGCTATGTCTTTGAGACCCTGACTTCATTTTCTTTGGATATATACCCAGAAGTGACTATTTTATTTTCTTCTATTTCCTGACGTTCAAGTAGCCATAAGTTCTTTTGGGGAAGGAAGACTGGGGAACTCATTCTGAAGATACATGTTCTATGCTGCAATATCCTTCCTCTCAACTGATGTTTTCTGGGTCTGAGAACTGGCTTACATCTGGGCATAGGGTAAGGATTCTGCCTTTTCCCTTACAGTAACTGCTCATGTGTTCTTGCTTTTGTTTTCTTGTTGATACAGGTCAAACAATGCCCATGTGGACTGTGCATCTTTCTCCCATTCCTAAGAACACCAGCGACTATTGGATATTTCCCTGGATTCTTGCATTCAGGGCCCCCTGACTGCCATTCTGGCTTCAGTGATTGTTAGAGAACTTCCATCCAGCTTGCCTCCGATGGGTAAGTGCTGACACTTTGCCACTAATTTTTAGAATCCTTTCATCTCCATTGACAATAAGGAGCCCTTGCTGTAGCAGCCTCCCCTACTGTCTATCCTGGCCTTTGAAGAGCAGCCAACAGGAATGTTCTCAAAAATGCCCGTGCCCCTCTCCCTGGGATATTCTTTATTACTTCAGTGAAGGAGAATCCTCTGGCTTCATCAGAGAACATGGTCAACTTGTTGGTTCTCTTTTCTTATATAATGAATCCATTCCATCATGCCCACCTGCAGGCCCTTTGCTGAAGACTTTTCCCCTCTTAGAGAGGGACGGCACCATTACGGGTGAGCCATGCTGATACTTATTTCTATTATTGGTGTAGGGATGTGAATAAAAAGCATGTGGAGGACAAATGTCTCGTGAGCGACGGGCCTCAGATCGAGCCTCTGTATCATCTGGAAGCAGAGCTGCCTCTGCTAGCCTAAAGGGCTCAAAGAAATATGAGTTCAAAGTCATAGTACGTCCCTAGATGTCCCTATTCCTGAACTTGAGTATGCGGCCTGGCTCTCTAGTCAAAGGAGATTGCTAGGGTAAGAATTCAGCCGTCTTATAATCATGTAATGGACCTGCTTTTTAGTATAGTTTGCCCTGTGACTGCAGGATCTGAAAATCTCTTTAAATGTTACCAGAGAAGATTTCTGGTCATGTCCTGAGCTGGTAATTGACTGCCTTAGGCCTGCCATTTTCTTTCTTCAGAGTTTCAATTTCCTTTAAGAATAAACAAGCTTTTGGTGACCGTTACTCTTACATTTTTAAGATATAACCTGAGCCACTACTCTCCTTCTATCTGTATCGGCTCCAATTCGACACAGGTGAAAGTCTGGATAATTGTGATGTTAGAACATGTAAGGAAAGATCTCCCCTCCTTTAATCACCTGCAGTAGAGTCCTTATTGTCTGCACACAACCCAGTTCCAAAATCTCATCCTGAGGGGCTGTATCCTGCACTTCTGGTTGTCCCAGAAGCAAACCCTGAACAAGGATTCAAGGGCAAGTATTTACTTGGGAGGTGAAGGAACCACCAACATGGGAATGGGAGGTGAGAGAAGAAAGTAAGGCAGCCAATAAAAAAAAAAAAAATGGTTGTCTCTATGAAGAGCTAGTGGATTAATTCTGCTGGGGGACCTTTGGAGTTATTGCCCCTCAGGGAGGAATGGGGTGAAGTATTTACACCCCAACTCGTAATAATCATTGGTGTGGTGCTATGTGTGAGGTGAACAGAAGGTACCATTGATTTTCTAGCACTTCCATCTTTTTACACCAGCAGAGACAGGTTTACAGAAGCAGGAGAGATGCCTCTGTCGAAGAAATGTAGGTGGTTGCAATGGTTGGCTGATCTGTACTAAAAGTATGAGTGAGCAGATATGGGTATTGCAACAACACAATCTCTCTCACACCCTACACTCTATAACCTTGGTTTAATCCCCTTACGTTGGCCACCTGATTATCCTTTTCCAATACATATGCCAATGGATACATGTCCACATTGTTTCTGCTCATCCACTGTGAGGGTTGTTTCATCAGATTTCAAATGCATTCAAGAAAAGTAGATGCTAAAATGTCTTTTTTATTTTTTAATCTTGCTTAGAGAGGCAACTTTTATCAAGAATGGGAATACTAATAATTTTTTATCTGTATAAGATTTTTATTCTTGGGATGCCTGGGTGGCTCAGTCGGTTAAGCATCTGCCTTTGGCTCAGGTCATGATCCCAGGGTCCTGGGATCAAGTTCTGAATTGGGGTCCTTGCTAGGCGGGAAGCCTGCTTTTCCCTCTCCCTCTGCTGCTCCCCCTGCTGGTGCTTGCTCTGCCTCTCTCTCTCTCTCTCTCTCTCTCTCGACAAATAAATAAAATCTTTTAAAGGCAGATTTTTATTCTTGTAATTTTATCATGGAAGTGCTGTTTACTAAGAAAAACAGATTAAACTTGCTCTTTTTTCTTATCTTTCAAGGTAGAAATGATTATAATATTCTGAAAAGTTACCTATGCATACACCAAATTCTCTAAACTGTATGAGTCTCATCAAACTTTAGGAGACTTGGGCATATAATGAAGCTTCTGGTGATATACCCTTGACGACCTTCAAAAAGAGGGTGAGGGGACTTGAGATCTCACGGTGATAAAGGCTGTCTTTTTGGAGGTGGATTAAAATAAAAAAACATGAGTGCTAAATAGCAAAAGTAGTAGTCAGTCCAATGTGGTATAGTGGATAAACCAGTAGCTGTTAAAGACTAGATCAGCTTATTGGTCAGTACAGTTACAACAGATACCAATGACCTAGGATAGAATATGAGACATAGGAAAAATAGAAATTTTGTGTTTCTCCCCTGATACTAGAGTGATATGTTTTAAGTTCAACCAATGTAAATCGAATGTATGTAATAGGTCATGGTTTTTATTGTGTGACTGACCAAGTTATCATGCACTTTATGATGGCTGTGGTTGATTCATCATTGTAAGAATTATATTTCTAATATTGTTGAAATAAAACTGTTAAAAGAAAATATCTTGAGTGATATTTAAGGCAAGTAATCAGAATGTAATTGGGAGATGAAATCACTCTAATTATTGAACTTCTTAGAATATACTATAGGGAATTGTTACACAGGTGATGAACCTGCTGAAGATCTGAACAGAAGATGGTGAACAACCCAGAATCTAACAACAGCAGGAAGCTGCAAAGCCCCAGATGCTGGAGGGAATAAGGGAAGAAGGGCAGCACCGGAGCTCAGGGCCAGAATGACCCACTGGGACTATGATGGGCTTGCCTGGCAGGCAGTGGAGACAAAAAGAGATGCAACCTCTGCTGGAGACTCTACAGAAGGCAAGGAGCTAGCAGAGAAATGACCCAGCTTCTCCATTTCTTCCTGTCCCCAGTCTCCCAGCCTCCACTTTCTACTAGTAACACCCACTGGGCAAATGGGCAGGAAGCCAGATGGCATGGGTCCCTAGGAAGTGTCATCTTCAGAGGAGAGGAGAGGAGAGGAGAAGAGAGGAGAGGAGAGGAGAAGAGAGGAGAGGAGAGGCGAGGAGAGAGGAGAGTAAGAAGAGAGGCAAAAAACAGAACTGAAACCAAAGGACTGGCATGAGAAAGACATGATTTCCTGTGTGTCTGAAGGGTCAGTTTCACCTCGCTTAGAATCATGCAGTTATCTATATCCCAAACTGGAGGACTTGTTCTTGGTGCTACTTGAGAATACTAGCTATAAGAATAGAGGTTGACATGGCCATGAGGGAAGCTGCCATGGTCACCGAGGAGCTCACAGGACAATGTGCCCAGGAGCACTGTGCACTGCTTCTAAACAGAGAATTTAAAAGCCAACATGTGGTTCTACCATTGTTCTTTTCCCTCTACCCCGGGATGGTCATACCACAAATCAGGTACAGCTCAGCTGTGAAAGACATTTAATCTGGTTGCCACAAATCCCTGGTTGTTATAAAGCCCTGAGATTGTAGGGTTGTTGAAGTTTTTGTTCTTGCAGCATAACTTACGACAACGGACTTGAGGGACCATTCTCCTCCCGTCCATGAAACAGTTTAGGTCACCCCTTGCCCTCTCGTGAGCACCTCTTCATCTTTGAGATGTCGTTTCAGTTAAATTTCTCCTAGCAGCATTTTTAACCTCCCGCCCCCGGATTAGGCTAGCTTTCTTTGTTTCACCTACTGTAGAAATATATTTCTTCCTTTGAAAACAACTACTATTTTTGCATTTTATCTCACATCTTATTAGATCTTTTAGTTCATTACAATAGTTCACTTGAGCATTATCTCCGAAAAACTTTGCACTTTGAGGCAGTTCATAATTATTTAACAATCATAATTTATTTCACAAAGTCATAATTTCAGGCATCTAATTACTAAATCATTCACCAAGTCCTCTCTATCCATTCCCCTTTTAAAATGCCTCCATCATAAATATGCATGTACCTTGAGCAATTAAAACTACACTACATGATGGTCTCTTTCCCACAACATAGCTATTATAACACCTATCTGATCTTTTATGCATTTAAAAAATATATCTGTAGTTGTGCTAATTATGTTCCTAACATTCTCCTTTCTAGATTTCTTTATTAAGGTATAATTAACATACATTATATTAATTTCAGGTGTACAACGTAATGATTCGGTATTTGAATATATAGCAAAATAATCACCAAGATAAGTCTAGTTCACGTCCATCACTACACATAGTTACAGAATTTTGTTTTCTTGCCATGAGAACTTTCAAGATTTGCTTTTAGCAATTTTCAAACATGCAATGCAGTAATATTAACTATCCCCCCCATGTCTCTGTTACATCCCCATGATATTTTTAAATATGTAAATGTCTTTAATCCAAAGTAAGTAGCTTACAAAAGATAAGAATCTTTATATTTGTTATTAAGATTACAAAACAATTCTGAGATGATTATTTTTCAAAATTCAAGTTGCCCCATGTCAGGTTCCCTGCTCAGCCAGGAGTCTGCTTCTCTCTTTTCCTCTGCCTGCTCTCTCTCTCTCTCTCAAATAAATAAATAAAAAATTTAAGATTCTGCTATGTCTACTTCTAGAGTGCCAATGAATGTTGTGGACTATTTGATTTGTACTATTTCTTTTCAGCTGACGTAACCCACAGAGTTGCACTTATTGATCTAATTTAGAGAGTGTCAGGTGTCTGGAGACCTCTAAATTTATCTCATGTCGATCTTATGCCTTTTTCTCTTTATTGTTGCTTCAAATTTTCATTTCTTAGGGATGTTATATATTACAGACTGATCAATTTATATTCAGAATAATTAGTAGCTTGTGTTAAAGAAAAGCTCTTCAATCAAAGTTAAGTGACATTAAAATAAAACTAAAATAGTTTGTGCCCTCTTGTACTTCAGCTGTTTGTACAAAGATAATAATTTTTGGGGGATGTGTGTTGTGGTAGAGGACATGTCAGTGATTTTATTTTCTCTCTCATCTGGAGGGGACATTGAGAGAAAACAAGGAATGCTATGAACAACTTGGTTTTAGGTAACAGTCAACTAATTAAGTGCTTAATAGTATTTTTCATAAAAGTACTAACCTTCACTCTCTTTTCCTTTAAAACTACTTTTAACTCTCTCCATTAATCATGAATTTTATTTTATTTTATTTTTTTAATCATGAATTTTAAAGACATATGACACATAAAGAAATATTTTAATGACATAAAATTTTAATGACATATAATGACAATGTATCTTATCTCATCAGCAAAACAGGAAATGAAGAGATAGAAACTATTTTACTTACTCATAAGTGCAGGTGGTGATGTTAATTAAACCTATATTAAAATTTACCTTCCCTATAGTGCCCAAACTTCCATTTCAATATATTCTTTAAAAGTATGTATTTGTAAATAAAATATCCATTTGTATTTCTATAGATCAGCAATGAAAAATTAGAATTAAAAAAATGTTTAAAAAGACATGCCATTTGCATTAGCACCATATATATATATATATATATATATATATATATATACACACATATACACTTAGGTATAAATCTGATAAAATATATACGGGATCTATGCTGAAAACTGCCAGCTTCTGATGAAGAAATCAACAAACATGGAAATAAGTGAAGATATATAATGTATTCATAGACTGAAAGATTGAGTACGGTTAAGATGTCACTTCTCCCTATTTAGATGTATAGATTTAATGCAATCCCAATCAAGTTCTTAGTAAGCTATATTCATAGGTAAGCTGCTAATAGTTCATTCAATACAGCAGGTTCTCTCATTCACTACTAACCCTTTGCTATCTTTATTAAGTCTCAAGTTAAGGAAATAATGTCAGTGCTATTAGGTAAAATATCCCTGATGTAGGTGTAACTAACAGCCTCTCTCCTGGCCTCCAAACTTGTTAGATTCTAAATGAGCACAGGATATTCTTGTTTGAGTTCCACTGACATAATTATAGATACTATCATTATAAGAGTGTTTCCTTCTTTCTGTATAATTTATTGGATATTTAGAAAGTCTGTTTTATAGTCATTTGAAAGAAATTGGAAGAAATAAAATAAAAGTAAAAAGAAAACCAACCAAAACCCCAGTAACTTGAAAGTTAGTATTAAAGGGAAATTTGAATTAAGTATATTGAGATGGCTATGAAAAGAAAATAGAAAATCAGGTCATCATTATGCGCTTTATTTTATACAAATAAATTCAGTTTCCTAAGGGAATAGAAGTTGGTAAAGGATATAAGTTTGCAGTCATCAAATATAGCATATAAGCATTTGTGGTAAGTTGTTTGTCAGGAGAATGTAATATTAAAGGTTTTTGTATATATTATGTTGCAAATCTAGGAGACATTCATATACGCCAAAAGTGAAAACAATTTGCATAAACATTTTGAGCTATTTCTAAATGAGAAGAGAGAAATACACGATTCATTTCTATTATGTGACTATTAATGCGTGTGTACATTATTAGTTTAAGAGCATAAAAGTAAACCTATTAAGTGCATATGTTTTTCTTTAACATTACCCTTCGAAACCTGGAAAGAATAAAGGGCACATATTATCACCAAGACAGTGATTCATATACTAGCATTAATAACTACTAATTACTTTGAAACAGGTATTGAAAAGATAGTGGGGTAAATTACAAGAGATCTGTTCAGGTGGCAAGAGATTTATTTCTCGATTACTCGGGAACATTTTAATTTCAAGCCTCTCATTCTTTCTAGAAAGAATTTTCTCCAGAAAACCATGGTAGCCGATTCTAGGTTGTCTCAGTATTATAGGTTGAAGCTCAGTCTTTCCAGGATGCTCCCATCCTATCCTATCCCCATCCCATTCTACCCTCACCAGCTTCCCCCTGGTATATCATTCTGGAGTCAAAATGTTGGGACTTGGGATGGTTGAAACAGTCTTTCGTGCATGGTCTGCACCAGTCCATGTTTGCATCTACGTTCTTAATCCCAACCAGTCCGCAGAATGATCAGCTCCCAACACTGGTGTCTGCTGAAAGAGTGTTTATCCGGGCTTTTCTTGTGTCGTTCACACAACAGCCACGGTGTCATCTCCTTGGTCCAAATTAAACACTCTTTCAGGTCTGTTCGTTGTCTCTCAGCTAACCTCCATGCCCTTCTCCAGGCAAGAAGACGTTTTGGAGGTTTTTCCATCCCTCCCTGAAGCCACCTATCACCCAATGTCACCTTACCCAGTGGGTCTGTTTCCTACACCTCACCTCGTCACCTCCACGCTTCAGCTCTCACGCCTGGGCTTTGCTCTGGGGCAGCTGCCTCCATTATTTTCATTAAAATCTAGAGGGGAAGGGGGTGGGAGGATAGGTTAGCTTGGTGATGGGTATTAAAGAGGGCACGTTCTGCATGGAGCACTGGGTGTTATGCACAAACAATGAATCATGGAACACTACATCAAAAACTAATGATGTAATGTATGGTGATTAACATAACAATAATAAAAAATAAAATAAAATCATAAATTATATTTTTAAAAATGTCATCTCCAAATGCAGCCAAAAGTTATTATTTCAGAATGTACAGTTTTCCCAATATTCAAATTCTTTGCATATTTATTTTTTCCCTGTGGTAGAAGAAAAATCGAGAAAAATGCTTTCTTTGCACAGTCCTCCGTCCAGCCCCCACCCCTTTGCCCAGCTTCATACCTGCTGTCAGGAATAAAAACAGCCTCCGTGTCAGTCAGCTTCAGAGACACCGAAGCAAACTTCTAGCTGCCATGGCCACAGCAGTAGCCTTGGATGATACTGAGGAAACGAAATTATCTTTTTAGAGTTCAGAAGTAAGAGCACGCTCACGTAGATATCACCAAAAGCACACACTGAAACTCAACTACCACTATTAAAAAAAATGTTATTTTATTTTTCCCGACAGAGATTTCTTAAGAATATAAACCGGTCTCTTAGATGCAAAGGAATGTAGATAAGCATTGTTTATTTTGAAATAAAATTTTAAAAAGTGATGGGAGAGATATACTAAAAGAGCTAGATTACAATTATTGTGCCAGTGTGTGCTCAGTGATTTGGGGCATGAAAATGCTTTAAAATGGATATAAAGTATACTCTTATGAAAGAGACTCAAGAAAAATGATACACATTTTCCTCAAACTTTGATAAAGCAGTTTAGTAAAAGGAGAAAGAATACGCGCGCGCACACACACACATCTCCAATTTCTGGAGACTTCAAGAGTTGAAAATATTCAGAAGAATTGGTGGTGGGGTGATATGTTTTCATCATCTCCTGTTCACCTCTTTGGTAAACAGGGTGATGGGTGTGCTTGCTACTAGACAGATGAGATAGACAGCAGTTTATTAGTTGGATACACTCACAGCTGGGGGGAATAGCACACCGCACACCACGCAGGGCGACTCCACGTTGTATTTGGGAATAGAGTAAACAAAAGGCCTTCGAGAGGCAAGCTGCTTAGTATTGAGAGGAAGATCTGGCTCTTGGTTCCTGCAAGAAGCTGGCAGGGAGTGAAGCCCACTACTCAGGGATATTCAGAAACCATGCTTTGTCCCCCTAAAAAGGAGAGTCACTTGTTTGGTTAGGGGGCCTTATCCATGGGAACAGAGTGGGAAACTTGTGGTTACGCCATTCTAGGCTCTCCTGGATTTTCCCAGATGTCAGGGGACACATAATACTGGGCCTAAATTTTAGGCCTTATACCACAGGGTCCTCTAAATCCCCAAACTTTGACATTTTAAAATTATAAAATTTCCAAAGAGGCCAAAGAGGAGGCCACATCTCTACAGAAAGTAAAGCATTATATGAAGCAGTTTGAAATTGACTTATTTGGGTATTACAGAATGAGCAATTCATAAACATCTAAGGACAGGTGCAGAAATGATAGCCTGAATCTGTAAGAATAATGTCCTTGAAGGCAAAAATAAAGGAAACATTAGCACCAGTAAAAATATGTAAGCATAATCTCCAATTCCACTATACTTGACAAAAATAAGGAGAGATCCAGTCTTTGGGTAAGCTAGCATAATGTTAGTATAAACCACTGGTCAGTAAATTTCTTTCCTTTCTTTTTTTTTTTTTTTTTTCTGGTAATAGGCCAGGTAGCAAATATTTCTGCCTTTATGGACCAGAAGTGCTGTCACAACTCCTGAATATTGCTGTAGCATGAAAGCTACCATAGATGGTATATAAATAACTGGGTGTGGCTGTGTTCCAATAAAGTTTTATTTATACAAACAGCCAGTGGACCAGGTTTAGCCCATGGGTCATAGTTTGACCATCTCTGAACCACGTGTTGGTAACATTAAATATATAATCGAAGAAATTCCAGGCCTCTGTCTGACTGTATTCTTTTTTTTTAAATTATGTTAATCCCCATACTTTACATCATTAGTTTTAGATATAGTGTTCCATGATTCATTGTTTGTGCATAACACCCAGTGCTCCATGCAGAACGTGCCCTCTTTAATACCCATCACCAGGCTAACCCATCCCCCCACCCCCCTCCCCTCTAGAACCCTCAGTTTGTTTTTCAGAGTCCATCGTCTTTCATGGTTCCTCTCCCCCTCCGATTTCCGCCCCCTTCACTCTTCCCCTCCTGCTATCTTCTTCTTCTTCTTCTTTTTTTAACATATAATGTATTATTTGTTTGTCTGACTGTATTCTACATCAGGAGGCAGAATATGCTTTATGAGAGCTTTTTTCCTAAGAGACAGAAAAGGTTTTGCATTAACGTATATTTCTCATGCTAATGGAGAATTTTTAAATAAAACTTAAAAGGTTTTAAAAAAGTGTTTATCTGAGTATTTTAAATTTTATTTTCTTATTGATTCTAATTAATAATGTGTCATATCATTACATATTTAAAGGGCTTTTTCTTTCCCCCCTGTGCCTATAGATTTAAACTGTGGTATTTCTGGTTCCTACTCTGTTCTTTGAAGTAAGTGTTCCATCTTCTCAGTTTATTTTCTACTTTCATCTTTTTACATAGTTGGGAACCATAAGATATGTTCTATAACTGAAATTATAACCTGGAAATCCAAAAAGAAAAAAATTGAAAATGAGGAATTAAGCATTTTAGTGGAGAAGGAAAATATAGAGATAAATGTTTTAGTCTTCATATTAGTACTTTGAGCCACAATGGAATGTAATCTGTTTCTCCTTTATAATAATACATAAGGTACATTAAAAGTATCTTTTTAAAGTTTTATTTTATTTTTCTATACATTACTCAGTGCTCATCATGATGAGTATACTCTTAATCCCCTTCACCTATTTTACCCATTCCCCCCCTACACACCTCCCCTCTGGTAACCATCGGTTTGTTCTCTATAGTTAAGAGTCTATTGTTTTGGTTTGTTTCTTTTTGTTGTTGTTTTTCATTTGTTTTCTTTCTTAAATTCCACATAAAAGTGAAGTCATACGGTATTTCTTTCTCTGACTGACTTATTTCACTTAGCATTATACCCTCTAGATCGATCCATGTTGTTGCAAATGGCAAGATTTCATTCCTTTTTATGGCTAAATAATATTCCATTGTATGTATATACCATTTCTTTATTCAGTGGATGGACACTTGGGTTGCTTCCATAATTAGGCTATTGTAAATAATGCTGCAATAAACAAGGAGTGTAAATATCTTATCAAATAGTATTTTCATATTCTTTGGGTAAATACCCAGTAGTGGGATTACTGGATCATATGGTAATTCTATTTTTCGTTTTTTGAAGAACCTCCATAATGTTTTCCATGGTGGATGCACCCATTTGCAATCCCACCAACAGTGCATGACTGTTCCTTTTTCTCCACATCCTTGCCAACACTTGTTTCTTGTGTTTTTGATTTTAGCCATTCTGACAGGTATGAGGTGATATCTCATTGTGGTTTTGATCTTCATTTCCCTGATGATGAGTGATGAGCATCTTTTCATGTGTCTGTTGGCCATCTGCATGTCTTCTTTGGAGAAATGTCTATTGATGTCTTCTGCCCATCTTATAATTGGATTATTTCTTTTTTCAGTTTTGAGTTGAATAAGTTCTTTATATATTTTGGATACTAGCCCTCTATCAGATATGTCATTTACAAATATCATCTCCCTTTCAGTAGGTTGTCTTTTAGTTTTGTTGGTTATTTCCTTTGCTGTGAAGAGATTTTTATTTTATTGTAGTCCCAATAGTTTATTTTTGCTTTTTTCCCTTGCCTTAGGAGACCTATCTAGAAAATGTTGCTATGGCCGATGTCAGAGAAATTACTGCCTCTGCTCTCTTCCAGGATTTTTATGGTTTCAGGGCTCACATTTAAATCTTTAATCCATTTTGAATTTATTTTTGTGTGTGGTGTGAGAAAGTGGTCCAGTTTCATTCTTTTGCATGTAGCTGTCCAGTTTTCCCAACACCATCTGTTGAAGAGACTGTCTTTTTCCCATTGCATATTCTTCCTTCCTTTGTCAAAGATTGATTGACCATAGAATCATGGGTTTATTTCTGGGCTCTCTATTCTGTTCTATTGATTTATGTGTCTGTGTTTGTGCCAGTACCATACTGTTTTGATTGCCACAGTTTTGTAGTATAGATCTTGATACCTCCAGCTTTGCTCAGTTTCAAGATTGCTTTGGCTCTTCAGAGTCTTCTGTGGTTCTATACAAATTTTAGAATTGTTTGTTCTGTGAAAAGTGCTGTTGGTATTTTGATAGGGATTGCATTAAATCTGTAGATTGTTTTAGATAGTATGGATTTTTTTTTTTTTTAAGATTTTTATTTATTTGACAGAGAGAGACACAGCGAGAGAGGGAACACAAGCAAGGGGAGTGGGAGAGGGAGAAGCAGGCTTCCCGCCGAGCAGGGAGCCCGATGCGGGGCTCGATCCCAGGACCCTGGGATCATGACCTGAGCCGAAGGCAGACGCTTAATGACGGAGCCACCCAGGCGCCCCTAGATAGTATGGATATTTTAACAACATTTTTTCTTCTTCTAAACCTTGAGCATGGAATACCTTTCCATTTGTTTGTGTTGTTTTCTATTTCTTTCATCAAAGTTTTATAGTTTTCAAAGTACAGGGTTTCCACCTCCTTGATTAAGTTTATACCTAGATTAAAAATACCCATTTATTTTAGATAATAAAATTTACATAGTATGAAGAAACTGACTAAGCCATTTTTTGTCATCTTTAAGAATGTTAGATAATTATAATGCCAAGTTTTCAAACTTCAAAAGGCTACCTGGCAATGGAAAAGATGTAACATTTTTTTCTTTTTGTTGAAGCTATTATATTACATTCATTTAGATATGTCTACACTGTCCTTGGGATCGAGCCCGGCGTCGGGCTCCCTGCTCAGCGGAAGCCTGCTTCTCCCCTTCCCACTCCCCCTGCTTGTGTTATTTCTCTCGCTCTCTCTCTCTCTCTCTGTCAAATAAATAAATAAACAAACAAACAAATAAATAAATAAATAAAATCTTTAAAAAAATAACAACAATGAAAATTAAGAGTGATTTGGATATAAGTAAGGGTCATGTTAGAGGATCATCAAACTCCTTCCAAAGTTATATACTTACTCTTTTAAGTCAATTGCTGTAGACTGAACTGTGTTCCTCCAAAATTTATATTGAAGCCCTAACCCCCACTGTGATGGCATTTGGAAATGGGGCCTTTGGGAGGTTAGTGGGTTTAGATAAGGTCATGAAGATAGGTGTCTCATATTGGGATTAATGCCCTTATAAAGAGAGATACCAGTTAGCCTGCTTCCCCTTTCTCTCTGTCATGTGTGAACCCAGAGAGAAGGTGGCCATCTACCTTCAGGAAGATGAGTCCTCAGTGAAGAACCAAATCTGCTGGCACCTCGATCTTGGACTTCTTGGCCTCCAAGACTGTGAGAAAATAAATATTCCATTGTTTAAGCTACCCAGTCTATGGCATTTTCTTATGGCAGCCTGAGCAGACTAACACATCAATGATTTAGTTTCAATAAATAATTCCATAGAATATAAATGTATTTTGCTTGTAAGCAGTTTGAAATCCCAGACCTGAACTGAATACTCTAATGATTTCGCTTAAGTAATTTATTTATGTAAAACTTTCTTTATATTTCTCTTAATTCCTCTGTGCATTGCCTTTTTATTCAGCAGTATTCACTAGAGTTAGTGCGGTCGATCACAGTATTTTAGAAATAACTAATGTGCTACATTTTATTCCTGGAGTTATTTTAGACAGTTCATTGAAAATTCAAACCAGAAGCCTGAAGCAATTCTATTAGATTATGGAAACTTAAAATATCTTATAAGAGAGAATAGGGCAGAGAAATTCAAATAGATTTTTTAGTAGTTCAACTACAGATATTTTTAGATGCATGCATTTTCAGGTGTCAATGTGATAAATCTACTTGTACCAAAAAATGTGCATTATGGGTTAATAATGGTGTGATTATTAAAATTCACTTCTTAAATGAAATCTTTTATTTATCTATTTGGCTTTCTTTTTGTATGTTTAGATATTGGTAAATATTAAATCCACTGATGCTCCTGAATTGTGTTTTCTGAGGTAGAAATTAGCATTTTATTTATTTGCTGTTGTCTTGTAAATGTCCAACTAGAAACATAATAAAAGCAGAAATGATGAAAGTAATATCAGTGTGGAATTTACTGATAAGATACAAAAATACCTTCATAAATCTAAAAACAACTCAGCAGAACTTGTTCTTCCAAAATGGGCACAGAAAGATCTGAAAGGTTTGAGGATATTTTTCATACCTTCATACATTTGTAAGAAAGTCCCAGGAAACATAAAACAGGTAAAATTATTAATTTATCACAGATTTTATATGAGATAATATGTAATTTAAAAAATATATGCCCTCTAAATCTATATGTGTAGTGAAGAAGCAGGAAGAATAGGCAATGTACCTTATTTCTAAGCCATAAAGGTCTTAGAACTGTGAATTTAAAAAAACTCAATAAAAATACTCAGAAAATTTATAAGATGTGGTCCCTGCCCTTAGCTACTTCTCTTCCATAAAAACTGAAAATAAAACTCATATGCATTTTATTATTCATAAAAACGAGGCATTGTTGACTGCATAGCAAAAAAGGAGGAGCAAAATACTGTGAGAAAAGCAAGTTAGTTGATCCGTGAACTAACCAAAGCAAATGTATCTTCACTTCCATGATTTTCAATACTCATTTCCATTGGATAACAAGATGAATGTTTGTAGGACACTCAGAAAAAGCAACAATAAAATAAACACACAAGCAAACTTTGAGTTCAGGGACTTTCACTATGCCATTTTATTTGGTGAAAATAATGTGTTGCTATCCAAAGACCTGTTTTCGTTTTTTAAACTCTATTTGGTAATAATTTCAAACCTAAAGAATAGTTGCAAAAGTAAAGTTAGTCAAAGAACATCCCCATATCCTATACCAAGATACACTTATTGCTAATATTTTATCTCATTTGTTTATCCATCCCATTCTTTATTTACACACACACATAATTTTATAAGATTTTATTTATTTGACAGAGAGAGAGCACATGCACACGTGCGCACACACACAAACTCTCAAGCGGTGGGTTCTCAAGCAAGGGGTGGGGCAAAGGGGGGAGGAAGAGAATCTCAGGCAGACTCCACAGTGAGTGTGGAGCCCAGCACAGGCTAGATCTCACGACCATGAGATTATGACCTGATCCAAAACCAGGAGTGCGAGGCTTAACTGACTGAGCCACCCAGGTGCTCTGCACATACAATTTTGTAATTTACATACACACACACACACACGTGATTTTTTTTCCTGAATCATTTGAGGAATAAGTTACATATATCATGGCTTCTTACCCCTGAACACTTCAGTATGTGTTTCCTGAATAAAACAATACTTTCTTAAACAACCACAGTACTGTTATCAATATCGATAACCTTAACATGATATAATAGTAATACACAAAAATATTTAATCTAATTTACTAGTCATATTCCAATTTTGTCAGATGGCCCAATAATGTCTTTTACAGGAGTTTTTTGTTTTGGGTTTTTTTTTCCCCCTTTCAAAATAGGATCCTGTCTAGGGTCAGGAATTATATTTAGCCACATCTCTTTGGATTTCTTTAATCCAGAATATTTCTACAGCCTTTCTTTGTCTTTTATGACATTAGCATTTTCGAAGAATGCAGCTACCCCTTTTTTTTTTGGTGTGTAGTAGAAACACCATGATTTTGTGTTTATCTGGTGTTTACTTGTTTTCATTCTGAGCAGGACTATTGCACAGGTGATGTGTCCTCAGGTCATCATATCTGAAGACACATAATACCCATCTGTTCCTTACTGGTGAAATTCATGTGGGTCACTTGAACAATTATCTTTATGTGTAATTACTATTTTTTCTCTCTTGTAACTAATACACAGTCACTGGGGAGAGACTTGAGGACCATGAAAATACCCTGCCTCTTATCAAAGAATTTCTCCAGATGTAGCATTCATTGATGATTCTTGCCTGATCCAATCTGTCCTATGAGAATGGCAAAATGGTGATTTTCCTACTTCATTTGTAGCTAAACATTTACCAGGTGTCCTTCTCCCATTCTGCGTAAGCAAAATACTTTCTTTCTCATTTGTTGATGTATGTTTGTATGCATACATGTATGTACATATTTATTCATTTATATACTAATTATCAATGCGGGCTTGTGAATTTCTATCTTTTCAGTAGTTTATAATTCATTACAGTACTTCATATTTATAATGATCCCAATTCTGACCAGTGGGAACTCATTTGAGCTGATGTAGATTCACAACCCTCTTGGGGGCTTTCCTGGTGTAATCCGAAACCTGTCCCCCTACGCAGGGTAGGGAGAGACAGAGAGGCAGGCCACTCCATGTTGGTAGGTGGGGGTTTTAATAATAGCAAAGGAAACTCATGTAAGAGACTTGCCTTGGGTGGCAGGGCAAGTGGATCCCTGCACCACTCTCCAAATCTTAAAAGTTTATAAAGAGGTCCTAATTGCTCAGTCCCGTGTACTGTGCAGGTGTTTTCAGCAGCACATCACCACCTCAAGACTATGTCCTTGGAGTAGCCTGTGGGAGCAGGAAAGGCAAGTGAAACCCACATTCTAAGAACAGGGGTGGAGGTGAGGAGCCTCCCAGGGCCCAGGTCCAGCTCACAGGTCAATTGGTGGTCATGTCTTTCTTTCTTTCTTTCTTTCTTTCTTTTTCTTTCTTTCTTTCTTTCTCTTTCTTTCTTTCTTTCTTTTGGTCATGTCTTTTTTTTTTTTTTAGATTTACTCATTTATTTTAGAGAGAGAGAGAAAGAGAGAGAGAGCATGAGCAGAGGGAGGGGCAGAAGGAGAAGGAGAAGAGAGATCTCAAGCAAGCTCCAAGCCCAGCATGAAGCCCAACACAGGGCTTGATCTCATGACCCTGAGATCATGATCTGAGCTGAAACCAAGAGTAGGACACTTAACTGACTGCACCACCCAAGTGCCCTGGTCATGTCTTTCTTGATCATGTTCCTCAACAGCAGGTGTGTGTGAGTGTGTGTGTGTGTATGTGTGTGTGTATACATATAAAGACCACACTACACTTCACTTTTTTTTTTTTCACTTCTTTACTTTCTGGAACAAGATGGTGTCTGGTTCACCTTGTAACTACTCTTCCTCAACCTTGGAATTAACCACTATCTGAGGAATCCTGTTTCAAAGATCTACTTTAGAGATCAGTTTGATCATTCAGACTGGCTCTCAGGTCATTTTCAACATTTTGTGACTCTGCTCAAAGTGAAGCAATAGGTGTTGCAGAGATGATAAATATTAATTGTGCATTTATTTACTACTTTCCAGGCACTGCTACTGGCTTTATATATATTAATTCAAATATATAACATTAGCCTACAAAGTAAGTGTTGCTATCTCCACTTTAAAATGATAAAATGATACCCTCTCCAGTTATGTAATTTGTCCAAGGTCATTTAAAAAGTAATTGCCAGAGCCAGTTTTGAATTTAGTTTTGTTGATCAGCAAATCAGGTACTCAGTTCTAGTGCTATGGTAACAATATGCATTAACTGAAGCAGAATATAACCTAAAAGCAAAATTTAAGAGGATAAGGCTCACCGGTTGTCCGGAATTTATTGTGTTATGCATTTTTCTAAGCAGTCTGAGAGTTGTTTATAAAATATTCAATAGAGTTGCAGTTATGAGTTTTTTTCTTTAAGCATATAGAAGACAAATAGTTTAAAGTACTTTTTCAATGATAATTGCTAGAAAGAGAGAATGAGGTCAAGTGAGAAAGATCTTATCTAGAAGAGAACTAGTCAGGGTACACTTGTCTATATACCTCATCTGCTTAAGCTCAGTCCACACAAAACTCACTGGAAGTTTTCAGCATGTTTTCCAGTTTTATGGTTTCTCTCACCTCTCATGAGTTGACAATGACTTTTGCTCTGACGTGTTCTCCTCTACACCAATCTATCATGCCAGAATTATCTGGTTTTTTCTCTTTTCTCTTTTCTTTGTTGTTTTTATTGAAAATGAAGCTTTGATCACATAACTCCTTCCTTAAAACTGTGTTCTACACAGTAGTAGGGGTGAAGAGTCTCAGCTAACAGAATCCTGGGCACACTTTTCCCAAGTTCAACTAGGCAGCTTTGCATTTATCTGGCACCTGCCGGTAATTACAAGTGAACCTTATGATAAAGTAAACCCTGGGCATGGTGCAAGAAAACATATATTCTGGTCCATATTTGCTGAAATAGGGAGAACCAGGCCACTGCAGTGGGCTTTAGTCTCTTCAGTGTACAGTGGGTGCACTGAAATTTCCCCAGTTTATGTCACAGAGGTTTTGATGTGAAGAATGGGATAATTTATGTGAGGAAGTTTTGGAAACTGTGACTTTCTATGCAAATGTATTCTATTTTTTTTGTGGAATTGTCATTATTAATCTCCAGAGCTGGAGAAAAAGTCTCATCAAATTAATACACATATGAATCATTGCAGAGCATTTACAAATGTTGTATCTGAAGATGAACACTTTCATACGCTGCTAGAGAAATCTTTTTATGTATACCCTCAAAGGCTACCCAATACTATATTGCCAAAACAATTTGATAAATACATTATTAGGGAATGATAATATTTTGTTCTTATGCCTGAAAACAAATTGTCTCATATACCAGCTGTTGGCAAGGAATACCAGAAACAGGTTTCACACACGTTCTGTTTATGAAGGGCCTCCCTGCAACACTTAATGATGATGAATTGCTCCCAACTAGGCAAATAAAAATGGTGATTGTGGACAATTTGATGGATAGAACCTCTGATGATCTGCTGATCTGCTGGAAGCTATTGCTAAAATTGCACTTAACACACTAAAAGGAAATTTACTTTTGTCACCGCAGAAAATCCATGCCTTATAAAAGATACCTTCGCGTAGAAAAAGCTTGAGAAACAAGCAGTCTGCATATATGATGAAACAAGGGCTGAGGTATTGAGATGAAACACAGCATGTAACAGGCTCAGTAGGGCAATGTGGGGGGTAAAGGCCTAGTATTTAGCGGGGAGACAGTGAAGTCCAGGTGCTACGGTTGATTTGCAGAGCAAATAAGGTAGAACGTTGTCCTTTTTGGACAGTAAATACTTAAAATTCACACAAGGTTAAGTAGCTCTAGAATGGGGAAAGCAGGAGGAAAGAATCTGGGGTATATAGGCCGAAGTTCTGGCCACAGTCTGACAAGTCTTCTGGAACAAAAAGACCAGGTCGAGAGCTCTAAGTAAGAAATGAGAATCCAACAGTGGGGATTTTGTTATAGCACAGATCACTCACAGGAAGCACGGACTTTGACACTGAAATAACCATCTTCTGAGTCAGCTTTAAAAAACTCCCTTGTTCCCAAGATAACATTTTTGTCTAAAAGTAGGGGCAGTTTAATACTCAAAGGATTGTGTAAGATCAAAATAAATTATATATAATGCAGGAATTCATCAGAATCACTCCTCGGATTTCTTCAATAAAGCACCTGTGCTGCAAGAATTCAGCTCTAACTCCTAAATATGTAACACAGCTTGATACAATTGCAGAGCTGTGAAGACGACCCTTGAATGGTTTTAAGTGCCCCGAGAAATGAGAAATGTTATACACACGTACGCGTACATAATTCTTTTACTATTTACAACCATGCTGTGAGGACTCTCCTCCTTTATTGGGGGGAGGGGGAGTGGGGAATGAGGAAAATGACGCTTGGCTATGTTGAGGCCACTTGCTGAAGGTTCAACACCAAAGAAGAATGAAGCCGGAGTTTTCCACTATTTCACAACAGTTATTTTTCCCATCTACTCACTAAGGATGTCAAAATAGGAATCTCAGATACCGATAGGAGTTCAATTGCTCCAGTAGCTGCTTATGATATTTGAAACTAGGCTCTGGAACATCAAGGGAAAATTTGAAAGTGTCCACATCATCTATTAAATTATATAAAAAATATTCAAATCCTTCAGTCATGGCAGGATGCGTTTTATATTTTATTTTTTCTGGTCAATATGTTGTGATCATATTTTCTTTGGCATTAACTTGAAATCATGAAACGAACTCTAAATTTGAAAAAAAATAGATAATTTATATGGGCTATCTGTATATGATTTATGTCATGTGTTTTTTACCAAAAAAAAAGATTTTGAGGTACCAGCCAGAACCAATCAATAAGAATCTATGACAACAAACCCCAGATGTATTCAATTTTTCAAGACCTGTGCAGGTGATTGTAATACACTAAGTTTGAGAACCACTTGCTCTCTGACATCACGTGACAGTAGAGTGCTGAGTGCGTGGGTGAGGCGAGCAGGAACGTGCAGAATCACAAAGGGTTGGAAGGAGTTTGTTGCATTAATTCAGAGAAAGAAAATGGTAAGTACTAAAAATTGCAATTATCAATAGTTTTGGATCAAACGCAGAGTGAGAATGGAGGGAGGGAGATGGTGTTACTGGAGAGGGAAGAATACATTTATGATAACTCCCAGATTTCTCTAACAATCTGGAGGTTATCCAGGATCATTCAGGAAGATGGCCACGTTTGAGGAAGTGGGGACAGAAGCAGATTGCCCAAGGAACAAATAAAGCTTAACCTTCTCTGCCCTTTCAAATCTTATGTGAGCACATGGCAATATTCTTGTAAGTGTTCTACAAGTAAGATTTAATTTTTCTTGTTTTTAAAGAAGATTCTCCAAATTTTATAAGTTTAGCTGCCCCACAAACAGATTCACCCTAGAATTGGGAAGCGTTGGTGTTGGACTTATATAGCACCCAAGCGACTTCCAACCAGGGTTGTCTTACAGGAAATATTGTATACTTCTCTAAAATTTAAAATATTGCATACTTCTCTAAAATTTAAAATTGTAATATTTTCTTACAACCTAGCTATTCAGAAATAAGCAATACACAAACATAAAAACACAGCTGTACTTTGCTCCAAGATATTGGGCAGCATATTATGCAATGTGTCTTATGTGGATATTTAGAAATTAATTCTTCCTAGAATTATCTGTCAAGAAACTGATATATTCAGAAAAACTCATTTATTTTCTGTATCAGTGAATGAGTATTAAATAAACTAGGTTTTTTTCCCCCTTTTGTCTGTTACTATGCCCCAAATTACTAAGCTCTAAGTTGCAGAAATTATTTAACTTACGGTAGTTGGTACATTTTAGTGTATTTTAATATTTCATGATTTTAGTATATTTTTGGCCCTTTAATGTTACTTTAATTTTCTGCTGAAGCATTATTTTTATTTTTGAAAATATTTTTATGTATTTGAGAGAGAGAGAGAGAGAACACATGTGCACGAGCAGGGGGACGGGCAAAGAGAGAGAATCTGAAGCAGACTCCACTCTGAGCATAGAGCCTGATGTGGGGTTTGATCTCATGACTCTGAGATCATGTCCTGGGCCGAAACCAAGATTTGGATGCTTAACTGATTGAATCACCCAGGCACCCCTGTTGAAGCATTATATATGTATAAATTATATATATACATACTCACACATACTTTTTATACATGTTCCAAACCAATTTTTAAATCTTATGTTTTTTAAATCCAAATAGAAAATCCTCATAAAAACATTTATCTCAGTTATTATGATCCTCTCTTAATTACTTAAAAATGTATGCTCAGTACATAAATCTTTAGGAGACTAAAAATATGTGATCTCCAATTTACCACGCATTTTGCACTTGTTACTTTATTTAAAAGTATCTGTAATTTGGTCACCTAATGAATGCCCATTTATAATCTTATAACCTTGACAAAGCATAAACACTTAAAGCTCTGGTTTGGGTAGAAATACTCACCAAGTCTAATTTTGGGTAAAGGTAACTTCCTTCTAGACTATCTCGTTGGAAATATAGTGGGCAATATTAACATCACAAGTAAAAATATCTTGGAAATGAGAAGGATCTATAAGATGATGTGCACTTTTTTTCCTGAGGAATATTCATAACACTAAAAATCATTTATCTTGTAAATCTGTTTTAAGAAAAATAGCCAGCTTTTGCTAACTGCACACATTGTAGAAATGAATGTTGACCACCAGACAGAAGACTATTGCTGCTGCCTAGGAAGCAGATGGTGAATAGTAGTCATTTCATTAAATACTTGACCATTTTGATGTCCATGTCAACATATGTTTAACAACCATGCTTCTAAATGGTTTTTCTAACATTGTACAACCCATACCTCAACAAGTTGTTTGCTTGTTTGTTTTGTCAGAAGGGCCCACTCCCAGGTGGTTTTCACCGTAGAGGTTCTGTGTCCTAATCCTGCAGGGAACACAAGGTCCACGCAAGCCCAGCGTAGTACTGAGTGTGAAGATGCTTAAGCAGAAAGCAGCTTGGCAGTCATGTCCAATGTGACAAAACCAATATGCCGAAGCCAGAAGTAGAAAGTTGTAGGGGAATGTATTTCATGCGTGCTGTATACATCATTATTCACAAGCAGCAGAACAACAGTTCTAGGTTTCTAGAAGAATGCCATTGCCTTTCCCCTGCCTCTGTGTCTTATGAAATAGAGGAGCAAATAGCTTCATGATAGGAAAGCGGTGTCCTTGGATAAGGATCTGATTTCATTTAAGGCCAGGGTTTAGAGGGAGTATTCTGTGAAAAAGCTCCAGTTGTAGACTTTTAAAAAAATTTCTATTGTTATACGCAAACAGTGAATCATGGATCACTACATCAAAAACTAATGATGTGTAATGTATGGGGATTAACATAACAATAAAAAATTAAAATAAAATAAAAAAAATAAAAATAAAAATAATGATGTAATGTATGGTGGTTAACATAATAAAAAATAAAAATAAAAAAATAAAATTTCTAATGCAAGGAGAATTTTAGCAAGTTCCATAGAGAATTTTGCAAAAGAATTTTGTGAAGGAGTTGTGAAAATTAATGGGGATGAATACCTGAGTAAATACTCCTCTAAATAGTCTTGAATTATAGGCAGTGGCAAAATAAAAGTGAGGAAGTGTACCTTTTATCTCAAATTCTATGATATAATCTTACTTGACTCTTCACTCATAAAAGATCTCTAGGGATTTGTGAATTTATACTGTTTAGTATCTGATTCACTCATTTGGCTTTTAATTACAGAATCATAATAATTTAGGAATCAGAAAGATGTAAGTGTAAATTTTCCAATATGGACATAGAGGTTATACTCTTAAAAAAAAAAAAAAAACTTGTGTACTAAATTGGATACTGATTAACCAGTACTTTCTTTAAATTTATAATAAAACTAAATTAATTTTTATTTTTCAAGCATAGCTCAAATATGGTAAATGTTTCCCTTCACCTAACTGTCATGATCTCAATGTTTCATTTTCTTTTGTTAAAGTATCAAGTTAAAGTTGCTTTTTGCATGTGTCCTAATCATTAAGCATAAATATGTCTTTATAATGTGCCTTGAACACTCAATGTTAATCATATTATATGGAAAAATAACAAAAATACTAATTCCCCAAATTCTTATCTTCTATAATATCAACAGTCAATCCAGCTGAGTGCTATTACAGAAAATATATCAGGAAAATTACAGAAAGCTCAGGTTTGAGCAACTCTATCTTTTTCTGGGCCTAATCCTTGTTTTAACTTATATAAATATATAAAGAAAGTATTTTTTAAAGATTTATTTATTTTAGAGAGCGAGAGAGCGCTAGTGAGCAAGGGGCAGGAGAGGGAGAAGGAGAGCGAGAGAGAGAATCTTAAGCAGACTCCATGCTGAGTGCAGAGCCCAATGTGGGGCTCGATCTCATGATTCTGAGATCATGACCTGAGCAGAAACCAAGAGTCAGGAGGTTAACCAGCTGTGCCACCCAGCTGCCCCTAAAGAAAGTGTTTTAACACAACCTGAGTGACCGCAAACCCATTTTCTGTATCCATCCCATAGAAGAAAAAGTGAATCTAAGGAACAGTGGTATCTCATCCAAAAATAGATTATTTCTAACACTTTATTATGAAAAAATTTCAAACATATAGCAAAATGAAAAACTTTTACAATGAAGTCATCACCTAGATCCCAAAATTAATATTTTCCAATAAATTCTTTATCAAATATCTATTTATCCATTCCCCTTCCAATTACTAATCCATCTTATATTTGGTGCACTTCAAAGTAAATTGTAGACTTCAGTAAACTTCCCCCCAAATTTCTCAGCATGTGTGTAATTAAAGTTCCTTGGCTCAGGTGCTTTCTTGGCTCATATTAAAGCTATTTCTGAGCCAAAGCCCTGTGTGTGTATGTGTGTGTGTGTGTGTGTGTGTATTCCAAAAATTTTTCATTTTTAGGATACCTAGCACGGTACTGGATACTTCACTTAATGATATCATATGCAGCATATGTATAAAACAGCTTGAACTACCTTCTAAAAATTAATCTGAACAGAGCATTTGGTTACTAAGTTCCCTCAAAATCCTTGTTTTTAAATTAAACTTATTTTTATTGCCTTGCATGAGGGCTCATATTTTAATCGGATTTTATAATTAAAGAATATCAGCTGTAGGCTGGATCTTCTCATGTGTTTTCGTTTCTGATGGTACTTTCCTTTCATTCTGTTTTATCCCCCTTGTCCTCAAATTAATAGCATCTGAAGACAGCAGCTTGAGTGTTAAGACAGGAGTGTGTGAGAAGTATCAGCAAATACAGTGGCCCCCCTGTGACATGGCCTGATATGGTATAGACTCAGTTCCTCATCCTATGACAGAGGATGATTTATTTTTTCCAATCAAGGTTGTCTTTAATTTAAAAATCCATTAATGCTCTAATTAATCAAATACTGGTTTGAATAATTTACGTAGTAATCCAGAGGCATGGGGACAGTAAAATGTTAAATTCTATGTATGCCAGGGAGACTGAAGTAGCTGAGAGGCTGAATTTCATGAGCTGATTCACGTTCAAATTATTTAACAGCTGGTTATCCAGTTACTGACCAGATAGGATAAGCTCCAGCTGGTAAAACCTGATGACGTCCGGGGGCCTGTCTCTGACATTTTCGTTGCTGGTTGGTAAAAAGGTCAGGTTATACTGAGCAAGTGGCAGGGCTGCAAGGTTGGGGGGGGCACTTTGGAGGTTCAGAGCAGCCTATTTATCAATAAATATAAAAGTTTTTCAACAGTTCAACAGTTTGTCCAGCCCTCATGGTGCATGCTGCCTGAATGCCAGTCCTACTTCTTAGGTGAAAATCAAAACAGTATGCTTGGTCGTGGAAATATACTTCTAAGGTTTGGGAACGTTGACCACAAGTTTTCTTTTCAGTATATTTAATTCTTTGCTGGGCTTTGTGTTTTTAAAATGTCATTGCACATTCTGCTGTAAGGGACAGAGCTATTTCCTCTAGAGCAGGAAACGTGAAATATAAAGTTAGCCAAATTATCAAAGAACACATTTGGAAATCGAGATAGATCAGTGAGATCAGGACCAAAGTAATTAGAGGATGAAAAGAAAATAGAAAAAGAAAGGTCAGTTAATCTTGATATTGCTTGTTATAACCTTAGTATTTTCTATTGCTATAAATTAAAAATAAACAGCAGCTCATTATAGCAAACAGAAGATTATCTCAGCAAAACACAAAACAAGTAAAGTGTTCTCAGATTGGAAAGAAGAATGTCCAACTCTGTACCTGCTATAATGTTTACTCTGCAAGCAGCTTTTTTTTCATAATCTGACCATCTGCACCAATTCAACTCTATTTTCTTCCACACCTTTTTATAGGGTAAATCCTTGAATATATAACTATGTTACCCCATGATTGGACATGCACGTGTGCACACACACAGTTGCCATAATAGTGTTTGAAGAATTAACTATTAAGTTTCTTTAACTAGGGCGCCTGGGTGGCTTGGTTGGTTAAGCGTCTGCCTTTGGCTCAGGTCATGATTCTGGGGTCCTGGGATTGAGTCCGACTTTGGGCTCCCTGCTCAGTGGGGAGTCTGCTTCTCCCTCTGCCCTCCCCGCTCATGTGTGTGCTTGTTCTCTCTCACAAAAATAAATAAAATCTTTAAAAACATAAAATAAATTTGTTTAACTATATTGTTTTGGAATTCAAGTGGAGTCTAAAATACTGACAAGCAAAAAGAGAAACCTAATCACATCAGTAACAAAATAACATATAACAAAAATATAATAAGTTTTACCTAGGATTTTCAAACTGAGAATTGTTTAGCAAATCAAAGAAATAAGTTACAGGGATATGCTGGTATACATATGTATATATGAACATACTGCAAAATTATATATGCAAGCAGTGGTGGTCAAAGAAAACATGAACAATCCTGATTTTACTAAGGTAAACACACATGTAGAGAGAGAGAAAGGGGAGAGAGGCTTCTGAGGACAGCAAGCTAGGCTGGAGTGGCACCAGCCGTAGTAATATGCAGAGGGAGGAGTCTTTACTGAATTCATTACATCTTTCTTTGTCAAACCAGCTACTGCTTTATCTCCACACTCGTATGTACTCACTATCTGCAATTTCCCTTTCAAAATTAATTACTTAGAACTGTTTAATGTGCCAGATTATTCAGATCAGAAGAAAGTAATCTTTAAGAATTAATATCAGAGGTTAAGTTATAAAACTGTGGAGACAGACCAGTAGGAAGTTGAGCTTCAGATATAAAACTATTATATATCTCCATTTTCAAAGGTCTTCTGAGGGTCAACCACACAGAATGAAAACACAGATATTACCAGCAGTCTCTCTTTGAGGGATGGAGAGAGGTGGTGGGGGGCAATCAAAGAATTAGAGATGGCATTTGTTAAGATATATGAGGGGGGTTCATGGCAGCCATTACTGCCTGAACTCTGATAGATTAAGAAATAAGACAAATATCTTTGGGAAGGACTACATGAGAGAGTAGCTCAGTGATGGAAAATATACCTTCATTTGTTCAAAACTTCTCTTTCCTGCGTCCATGTCAGATATATGGATAAAACTTCAGATACTCTTTTGAAACAGTGTTCCAAGCAACCACTCACCATCAAGCAGAGCTGGCACAGGAGTTGAACCCTATTTGTCCAACGTGGTCTATGTATATGGATGGATGGATGGATAAGTGAGAGCACCACACAGTAGCAAAGGTGCTGCTCTATACCTTCTATTAATGTGAATCTTATTTTAAATATTAACTATTCAATTTTTTCAATATTATGTTAATGCAGTTATTTTAATGAGGAATTACCTACACCAAAGAAAATCTAAACTACATTGACTCTATACTCATACAAGTATCTGAAATATATCTGAAGTATATGCAAAGTGCTCACTTTGTGGAGAGAGCATCAGAAAGATTAAATGCATAATTGTATATTTTACATCAGAATTTATTCTTATTAAGACAATATCATATTTACACTACCAGTGTGGAATATTGCTACACAAAATCTATAGCATATTTTCTGAAATAATTAACAATAAATATATTTTTATCATATATTTTATTTAATTCCCTAAATAGAGTTTTTCAAAAGCTACTTAAGAAGATACTGCTTTTTAGGAAATCCCAATTACATAAAATGTTGTGCAAATGAACAAATTACAGTGTCCAGATCATGCTTATCACATATTATGAATTCAAAACTGTTGAGAGTAACACAAAGCAACAATAACACCACTTCTGAAGTTAATAATATCATTGGCCACTTACCACATGCTTTTAGTTTCAAAGAGCTTTACATTACTCTATCAATTATTGTCATAATTTGAAGTGCACTCTTGATGAACATGGAAAAAGTAATGCTGTTTTTCTTCAGAAAAAATATTTAGAAAGTACTTATTATGTTTTATTATATTACAGGTGTGTGTGATAAAAATTAGGATTTAGGATCTTCTAGGAAGAAGTAGTCTGGTAAATATTCCTTGGCTTTTCATTGTTTCCTAAGAGGATAAATCCAAGGACTTAGAGGAAACCCAGCAGGAGACAGTGCTCCCAGTGCCTGAATCCTGTAGCCTGCTGTTTGCTGGATGCCAGAGTCATCCTCGCTAGGGGAAGTTAATAACAGTTAGAGCCTCAGCAGGTCTCTATAAATGTTAATACACATTGTCCAGAACTAGTATAAAAGACGTACCAAAAAATGAGATTCAACATAGAACAAAGGAATACCAGAAAATATTTTAAAAGGTCACACAGGAAATGAAGATGACTGAGTTATCAGACACTTAGTAAAGTAGCCAGAGATAAGAAATTCAAGGGATTATATGACAAGATAGAGAAATTTGTCATAGAACTAGAACCCTATACATAAAGATAACTTTAGGACAAATAAAACAGTATAACTGAAATTAAGAAGTTAAAGAGTTTAATGGCAGAAGAAACACAGCTAAAGGGATAATTAGTGAACCAAAAGATAGACCCAAATAAAATACACAGACCTTAACATGACAACAAAAAGAGAAAATTGTGAAAAAGAATATAAGGAACATATAGGGTATAGTGGAAGAGTCTAACACAATGTGATTGGAGTCTCAGAAATAAGAGGAAAAGAGGCAGATAAAATATTTGAGAAGGATTTCGCAAAACTGAGGAGAAATATCAAACCTCAAATCTAAAAACTACACACTTCCAAAAAGAAAAAAAAAAAGGAAATCTAAAGAAAACATGCAGGCATACCATAAGAACTGCTGAAGACCAAGATTCAAGAAAAAATATTAAAAACGCTAGAAAAAAGAAATCATGCCTTCAAATGAGAAACAGTAAATTTAACAGTTGACTTCTCAACCAGAAAACATGGACACTAGAAGACAAGGGCATTTCTTCAAATTGCTGCAATAACTATCAACCAAGAATTCTATCCCCACATATCCCTCAAGAATAAAGAAAAAAAAAGATGATTTTAGACATAAAGAGGCTGAGATAATCTGTCACCAGGAGAAACATACAAAATAGAATACTGGTATGCTCTTCAAGAAGGAAAATGACCATGCAGATGTTTTGCTAACACTTCCTATTTCATTGATGGTGCACCATAAACATATACATTCAATCCCACTTTCCCGTTGAGCTTGGTGCGTAAAGTGTTCCGGATAATTCGATTATCTGGGTAACTGAGAGTTAAGTAGATTTACAGTAGTTTACTTTTCAGTATTTGTGATTTACCTATTTAGCTTTGTTTTTGGCTGTTCAGTAAACCTTGAGAGGAAAAGGCAAAATCTCAAATTCTTTCATTCTTTTGTTTTTGACATGTTTTTGAAGAAAATGGCATGGCTATTCCTCAAGAATTTAGGAAATGTGTTCAGTTAGGGCATTTAACCCACTAAAACTATTCCTACATGAATAAACATTCATTCATTCATATGTTCAACACATTATTATTGACTACCAGCTATGAGATGAAATGTTTTAGGCAATGTAAGTAAATTAATACATAAACATAAAGTAATCCTTGTCTTCACAGAGCTTATGGTCTCTTGGGGGAGGCATGTAACAAAGAGACATATTGTAAGTTAAAGTGGTAAGGGCTATTAGCACATGAAGCAGGAAAGAAACGGGATGTAGGCATAGATGTTGAGTTGTGATTTAATTAGGATATTCAAAGAATACCTCACTGAGAATGTGACACTCATCAGAGTCTTAAAGGAAAAGAAAGAACAGATCATGAAAACCTAGGAGGTTAGCATGCAGAAAAATATGGTTCCAGGCATGGGAAAAACAAGTGCAAAGGCCCTGAAGCACTGATCCTGGCCTAGTCCAACGAGTGATGGTGTAGAAGCTGAGTTCTCTGATGAGAAGGAAGGGAGGGTATGGTGTTGGACATATAAATGGTTCTCATCAGCCATTGTAAAGATTTAGTTTTTACCTTGAGGGAAGTGGGAAATTACTGTAACGTTTTGAACAGAAGAGTGACAATCTGACTTGCATTTTAACATGATCACTCTATCTGCTGTGTTGGGAATAGACTAAAGCAGTCTATACTAAAGGAAGAAATAATGGCACCTACTGAAAAACTATAGCCATGCTCCCTGTGAGAGAGGATGGTGTCTTCCAATAGGGCAGGCAGCTCCAGAAGCCAACCTATGTGTTAAAATTTGGGCTATATTGTGAAAGTAGAGTTGGCAGGACTTGCTGGTGTATTCAAATTAAGGATAACCTCCAAGGTTTTTGGCCCAAGCGACTCTAGAAGGATGAAGATGCTATCACTAATTGAGAATGATGTTGGAAGAGCAGGTTTGGAAGGGCATTTTTAGTATGTTTTCATTGTTCTTTTAAATGAAATGGTATCAAAAAAGTTGGAATTTGTTTTCCTTTCTTGGGAGGGAACACTGATATTTAACAGTTTTTAGAGACTGTCATCTCATATATATATAAAATGGACATGTGGCTATAAGACACCATATAGGAAATGAGTAGTTACGTATTTTATTTTATATGCCAATCTACTTTATTGTGATAAGAAGTTTGAATCATGACTTGCGAAAACCTATAATAAAATACCTTAAGCTGTTGACTGTAAGGTGTGGAATAGGAGTTGCTCAGTGGATTGGTTATATGTTGTGAACGACTTAAGTCTGCATTTGTTACTGTGCTAATAATATTAAAACAACCACCAGAAAATAAATGAATGAATGAATGAATGAATGAATGAAATGGTATCTTCTAAGAATTTGCTGTGCAAGACTTTAAGTATATTTTGAGAATGACCACTTGGATTACTTAGAAGTAATTTATAATGCTTACTCCTATCAATTATTTTAAACAAAATTTAACAGACAACTAATCTCTTGAGCTTCAGTTGTCTAATCTGTAGTAAATAGATGCTTCTGTGAAAATAAAATGAAAAATGCGTTTAAAGCATTTGGCACATAGTAGGCATTCTCCTAACTCCTTCCTTTGTAGCTCTATAACACTTAAGATCATTACTTTCCATGGCCTATTGTTCAGTTCCTCATAAATAAAGTTCTGGAGAAATACAATAAAACTTTGAAGATGGTGTTTCCTGTTAACAAAAGAGCTAAACTAAACTAAATAAATAAATAAATGAAGTGGTGTACAGATGTTGTCAGAATTCAGTAAGATGTTCCAGGGGCGCTTGGTGGCTCAGTTGGTTAAACATCCGACTCTTGATTTTGGCTCAGGTCATGATCTCAGGGTCATAGGATCAAGCCCTGCATCAGGCTCTGCACTCAGTGTGGAGTCTGCTTGTCCCTCTCTCTCTGTTCCCCCCCCACTCTCTCTCTTTCTCTCTCTTTCAAATAAATAAATCAATAATATCTCTTAAAAAGTATTTAAAAAAGATTCAGTAAGATGTTCCAAACCCAGGTATTGTTACTATGAATTACAGGGATAGGATTCCGTAAGTTGGTAAAACATTATGGAAGCTTATCTCCCTGTAATTCAGGAATTTAAAGCTATCTTGAGCCTATGCAATTGACTATCGAAATATACTGCATTAAAAACAAAGGCAGAAATCCTGCATGAAAACTTCAGATACAAAATTTTAACAGTGATGATGAATAGCATCAGTGCCGAAGATTAATTTTTTCTTTAATCTTTATGCACATCAAATTATTTTCAACAATAAGCAATTTTTGCTTTAGTAACCAGAGAAAATATAAAGTAAATTCTGCTACCCAAATATTACAATGAACTAACTACCCTTTTTATTTATTAACTGAAGTCTTTAACAATGCATAGCATGATTATTTGGGAACGTTCCACATATAGGCTCCAAATTCTTTTATGATTTTTCATCTGTTTCTCAGCTGTTCAAATATCCTTTGATCAAGGTCTTCCCTGCTTTGATTGGTACTGGCCCTGAAGTAACCTTTTTGCTGCTTCCTTTATTTAGAAGCTTTTTTTTTTTTTTCTCCTTAAGATGATTTTCACCTTCCATGCTCACTCCCTTCAGTTCTTCCAGAACTGTTCTTTTATCTGACTTTCATGATTTATTGAATCTGGTCTTTATTCCATCCCCTGCTCTTCTTTCATTCTAGTGCTAATAGCCTTCTCTGCCTTTGCTAGGTTTCCTGTCTTTCTCTTTGCTCACCATAACAGTTTCTAGGCCTAAACACTTTCCTGAATTCTAGAAACAGCCTTACAACCTGCTAAATAAAATAAACTTTAATAAAGCATTTCCTTGCTAGCTCTACACCCAGTCTTTAACATACTTAGCTGACAAATCTTGTGAGCTAAATAACCCCTCTTACAGGATGATCGTTTGGGCTGGGTGATTTCAGACTGAAATGCAAAACTGTAAGTTTTGATATTATTGTATCAAGTATTTCTCTGAGTACACATTGAAAAATATGGGCACATTTCCTGTCTATAGGATATGGAAATATACCATAAGATCTCATGATTGGAAGAAGCCATGAATATCAGCTCATTGAAGTCCAATCACTCAATTGATGTTGGATGACTTCAGCACTTTCTCACTGAGAGAACGTTCTGCCAGTGCTTGGAAGTCTCAGGTAAGCCCAAACAGGAAACACTGTTGCCCAGTGTGGCAGATTGGACAGCTCTTTCCCTATGTGATATTGGAACCTGTCTCCCTACAGATTGTAGCCACTTCTTAGTTCTTTATCCTAGATTGGTGCACGGTAGATTTCACCCCTCTCTCGCACAGGAGGACAGCTGCATACACCCCCGTAAGCTTCTGTCTTCAATATCTGCCCCGTCTCTTCTACCTTTGAAGTCATCTTTAAAATCAGTGAAAGAAGATCTTTACTCAAAACCAGCATGTACTTGTTCCCTATTGCAACGTTGAGCCTACCTTAAGGGCAAATACAAATTAAAAATAAGATGCTGAGGGACGCCTGGGTGGCTCAGTTGGTTAAGCGACTGCCTTCGGCTCAGGTCATGGTCCTGGAGTCCCGGGATCGAGTCCCGCATCGGGCTCCCTGCTCGGCAGGGAGTCTGCTTCTCCCTCTGACCCTCCTCCCTCTCATGCTCTCTCTATCTCATTCTCTCTCTCTCAAATAAATAAATAAAAAATCTTAAAAAAAAAAAAAAATAAAAAAAAAATAAAAATAAGATGCTGAATTCTCCCTGTTGAAAAGGGAGGAAGTATCCCTGCCCCTCTCTTCCCTTAGAGCGGTTGCTTTAGAAAACCTGTGGGCACTTTCCCTGACTCTTTGAAATGTGTGTAAATCTTTTTAAAGGCTAAATAAGCAGCCCAGGATTGTTTCCTCAAAGAGCTGGGAGACATCTCTTTGAAATGTAATCATCAAGGAGCAGGGAGCCACCAGCTCTCAGTTTCCTAGGATGATAGGAGCCTAACCAGCTGGTATGTGGCTCCAAAGTGCCAAACCACCTCTGGTCGTAAAGGTAGGAGGCATTTATTTTATTTATTTTTTTTATTTCAAGATAGTTAGCAAACACAGGTGATTACCCCAATTACAAAACGCATTTAGCATAAACTGTATGTGTAAATGGTGCCATCAAGTTCTCTTACTTGAAGACAAGTTATTGTTTATCCTGAGAACATGTGTATAATGGGATTTATCTGCTTGGCTATCTAACAGGGTGAGGTTTATTCCCTCTGCAGTCCCTTTAGCAGATTGGGATGCACATCACACTCTGGTTTAACGCTTATTCAATAGCGACAGTGTTTCCTTTCTTGTCATCCTTTGTGGAGATGTTTTCTGAAGTGGCAACAGATTTTGTTTTTTTAGATACATTTGCCCATAACTACCACATGGAATCTCATATACGTATTTATTTAATTGAATGATATGGGATTTATTTATAAATATGATCACATAATCAGAGCCCATTACTTGTGATGGAGGCAAAGGGAAGTGTTTTCAGATTACTTTAAAAATGTGCTTTTAAAAACAACTTGATGACATATATTGAAAGCATTTAAGAATTAGCTTATGTTATTACTAAGCCATTAGTTATTTCTGACAACTCACTGAAGATATGAAAATAGCTTGAAGATTACAGATAAAAAGTGGAGATATGTGTGTGTGTGTGTGTGTGTGTGTGTGTAATTTTAAAATGAATTTGGAAATTATATACTGATTAAACTAATGTTAAATTGTCCTGAGATTCTAGAATAAAACAGCAGGCAAGCATTTCATTTGAAAAAAAAAAAAAAAACATGTTTTGAAGGAAACTATATCAAACCAATAGAGTACATGACAGTACAAATTCACAAGGCAAAGGAATATGAGATACTATGTAGAATTGTCTACCTTTACATTCTTTTCAACATAGTTGAGGACAGGTTAAGATTGATCTTTATTGTATAGTGAATATCTATCCAATGAGCAGAATGTTTTGAGCTCGCAAAATTTCATTTAGTATTTCAATGACTTGCAAGTATGAATGAGTATGTATGTTTATGAGCACAGAAATAAAGGATAAAATTATACAAGTAATTCCTTCATTTATTCATCTGATAACTCTTTCTTGGCCATGTGCTCTATCTATATCAGGCGCTGTAATAGATATCAGGAATTCAGTGAGAGAAGACATTCCGTTTATTAAATATATGAAATTATTAGGGAGATATAATCGAATAAAAATTTAATAACAATAGCTTAAAATGTCACACTTCAAATAGTATTCATGTTTAAAAGAGGCTGAAAGATTAGCTTTAAAATATTGAGTGCATTTTAAGCCAGATTAAAGAACACAAAATTTCTGACCAGTATAAACATTTGAAAAGAAACATCTATGTTTATTAATAAAAAGAAAGTATTTTTACTACCTAATTTATCAAATTGTCTCAAGGGACTCATTACTGTTGCTCAAGTTAATATTTAAAAGGTTTTAAAAGGTTTTCCCTGAAACATCCATTTATTGTATTGAAAACTATAACAATAGTTAACAATGCAGAGCAAAACCACGTAACTAAAAGTTATCGAGTGCCATGCCATCTCACATGTAAATCTCAAATCCTTACGCCTTACTCCACGAAGAAGGATAGAGTTCACAATTAGACTCCATAAGGTGTAGGGATTTTAATAGGAAAAAAGAAATAAAGGAAATGTTTTTCTAGAACTTGATAGCAACAGTTGTGCTTTATGTTTTTCCATTTTTCTTTCTCAAATGGTGCACACAGTAGTGGCAGGGAGACTGTCTTAGATCAGGATTTATTTTTTGAGAGCGTTTCTCCTTAACTGGGAGAAACTAGAAGTCCAAAGGAGTGAGTGCAAAAATGAAGTAATGGAAAGTGACTTATGTCAATGTGGCCAGTTGGAATATTGTTCAGAAAGACTTCACCCTCCCATCGCTGCCACGGAAAGCATGGACTTCCATACTCTCTTCATGTCAGGCATGGTTATATGGCTTGCTTTGGCCAATGGAATATTAGCAGACATGACTCACCAAGGGCTTGAGGTCGTCTACACTTTTGGGATTGGTCTCTGGCATCTCTGCTATTGCTAAAAGAAGAATTTGCTTTGAGCTAACACACTTGTGTCAGGAAGATGAGAGAAACATGTAGCAGAGTGATACCACCCACCCAAACCCAGCCTGGACCAGCCAAGCTCCAGCTAATCCTGATTCCATGAGTTAAATAAATACTTACTGTTTTATGCTGCTAGGGTTTTTGTGGCTGCTTGTTATGTATCATTATTGTGATATAACTAATCAGTGAATATAATAATACCATTTGCTAATCCAGTAAACTCCAAAGACTGGGCCTCAGGGAAGGCAGAAAAGACCAATGGTTTAGTGTTTTTGTTTTTCCAAATAAGTAAGAAAATTCTGAGGGATCCAACAGTGGGACACAATAGTCTAGTTGAAGAGGTAGGAGGTATGAAACTAAACTTCCAAACTCTAAAGGGAATGATAACCTGGGAAATTTGAGTAACATGCACATTCCCAGGCCTCTGGTTTCAAGTTTCTGATTTAGTAAGTCTGAGATGGAGTGTTGACATCTGATTTTAACCATAATTGCAAGTGAAATTGAGGCAGGTAGGTAGCCCAGAGATTCCCCATGGAACATGGACTTCAAGATTTAACTCTCAAGTCTTTCTCGTGAAGATGTGACTTTACTTGCAATGTTCCCTCATAGGTTGGTGCAAACAAGTTGATCTGTGATCATAGTTCCAGTTACATTTATCATCCTGCATGAAGTTCTGGGATATCTGCCATAAGAGATAAAAGTGAACTCATTTACGCCCTCAAGGCAAATGCATATTCAGTGAGTAAGATGAGAGCAGGGTGGGTGAAAACTGTGAACTGTGGAAGGAAAGGACAATAATACAGCAATTCCGATGGAGGAAACGTGAATGTGCAATGAGTAACTGGGTAATAGTTATTCTTGTGGCACATTTTTTTCAATGTCTCAACAATATTAGTAACAATAATAGAAAATACATCTAGCGTATATAGTTTATATGTGTTGTGTTCTTTAATACTTCCTCCCCCCACAAAACAACAACAACAACAACAACAAAATCCTTTGGGGGAGGTCTCACTTTTGCTTGTATTCTCTAGATGAGGAAACAGGATAAACAAGTTGAGGGACTTGCCCATGTTCATACAGCTAAAGTGAAGTAAAGCTGGTGCTTGAACACACAGTGTGCCTCTGGCATCCTTGGTCCTGTCCACAACACTGTGGCATCCCTGGTCTATAAGGAAAAGCCCTCAGGTCAAGGCCAGGCAGCCTTTTGTTAACTGTCACAGTGCCATGAGTGAGCAGGTACTTAGTCCCTACATGAAGAGTGAAGGAATGCATCCAACTCCCCCAAAATATAAAGACTTCACAATTTCTAAGAGCCACATCTGTCTCAGAGATGATACAATAAATTGAGCTGTAAAGCCACCTAGAAAAATAATGTAAACATTTTGACATATAGTTTAAATATAATAGGTTTATTTGCAAGTCTAAACTCTTCCAAACAAACAAAAAAAAATGATATCTTTCTAAAACAGTTTATGAAACAGCCACTGTCCAGAGTTTAAATGTCTCCACTAAAACAACGAATGGGTGATTTGCTTTTTTATGCCCCTTGTGGTGAAGTTGTGATCTGCTGGGCTGAGCATGGCTGGGGGAGGCATCACAGCAGATCCATCCGGCCAAATCCTAATGGACAGATCAAAAATGATTCTGTCAGAGACTATTTTATGTGGTGAAAATCTCGTAAATTTAATGGAACAAAGACAATTTACTACTGAACAAGAGAGACACTAGATATATGTTCTCAAAGTGAAGTTTGAAAAGGAAAGTTGTAGCGAGAGCAAGCAGGTGACAATGATGGATATTTCAAAAGAACTGCTGTATCTGTTCTTCTCCGGTGCCTGCAGATTTGGTTGCTACAAATCCTGTTGGTAAGCAGTTTTGCCACATGATCTTTAAAAGATCAACACAGATATCTGGATAAATAAGAAAAACTTTGATATACTGTATGCTGCTTTGTAAAAATATTTTGAAGAAAAACTGTTGCAAATTCTGGATTTTGTTTGGCTTAATTTCTCTTCTCATGTCACTAAGTATCTAGAACTTGCATAAATCTTACTGTTCCTTTCATTAGGAGGCATACCCAGAAGTGTTTGGTATATTCAGAATAGCAGCAAATACTTCATATGTCTCTCAAAAACATGATGTATCATTAATACATTTTTAGATAAACTTGTTTTAAGACGGAAACTGTCAAAAATGCATTTATTTTGAACTATATTATAATCCGGTGCACTTTATGTGCTCACTGTATTTTCTCAATCTTTGTATTCCTTAGAATTAAGAACTTAAACTCAGTTGTATGCCAGTAAATGTTTGGAAACTGGGTCTGTGATGCTTACCAATTTCTGTGATATAAGTCCTCTCACCAAGGTTGATTTCAATCTACCAACATGCTGCCAACTGGCTTGCAAAATTCCTGAATATCTAACAACTGGCTCTCTACAGCGGATGCCAATCAGTCAGTCCCAGCATCCCACTGTGAAACTTCAGAAATGTCATGCATCTTTAAGAGGCTGGTTCTTGGATTTAAATATAATCATCTATGGCAATAACAACATTTTGTTTTCAAATGCCTGTGTTCTCTCTGACCTTCGTACAATCAGTGGTGAAGCTGTTTTATGTTAAGAAAGTCTGATACTAGAATAGATCTTTCCATACAGAGGATCCATGGGAAGACTTTTCTTTTAATAAAGGTCATTATAAATCAAATAGTAAGAGGACAACAGATCAAAAGTAATCCATGAGTGAGAAGTTATTCATTTATTGTGTAGAAATGTTTAATTAATATTGAATGAATGTGTGTTGTTTATTTACGTCATTGACATATTTACTAGTAAAAGTAATGATTCAATAAGCAACCTGAAAAAAAAAATGCCGTAAGTTTTTTTTTAATAAAATCTAATTATTTCCATGTGATAGACTCCTTAAATAGAATTACTATGCCAGGATAAATTGTACTTCTACTCTCCAAAATACATCCAGATTCTGATCACTTCTCTCCATCCCCTGTGCTACCACCCTGGACCAAAGCACTATTAGTTTTCCCCAGATTTTTGCAATCATTTCTAAAATATATTCCCCGTTTCTATCTTTGTTGTTGACTCTACTGTCAGTTCATTCATTGGGAGTGATCTTTTAAAACTAAAATCTCATTGTAATTCTTATTTGTTTTTAAGTGTTTTGACCCTCCAATTGATTCTCATTTCACCTGTATGGAACCAGAGTTCTTACAATGTTTTAATGGCTTACACATTGCTGTATGATATAACCCCTTTCCATCTAACTTTAAAACTAAGGTCCCCATTTCACTCATCCACATTCTAGGCACTTACCTTCTTGCTGCTCCACTCTCACCAGGCAAAGTCCTGCCTCAGGCCCTTTGCACTTGTGGTTTCCTCAACCTGGAATGCTCTTTATACATGGCTTAGCTCTTCACCTATATTGTTTAGATTTTTGTCCCAAATTACCTTCTTAGTGATTTAAAGTAGCATTTTTCTTATCCTTATGCTTTTCTGTCTTCTTTCCTTGGCTTATTGTTCTCTTTGTGCTTAAACTAAGTTGATGTTTTCAATGTGTTACTTTTATACTTGATTATTAGTTGTCTCCCACCACTGGAGTATAAATACAATGGAAAAATTATTTTCCATTACTGTACCCAGAAGTTGCCTGGTACATAATAGGTGCTGGATAATTATTTGAGGAATCTATAAAAAAATTATTCACAAGAATATTCCTCAGAAAATGTTGTATTGTTTATCAAATCTTTCATTTTAAGTGCTACACTGCAAGTTTATACTCTTGTCTCCCTGTGTTTACTTCCTTGACTAATTAAACCCAGAAACCTAAAAGAAGAGTTGGTTACAAAGAGAGCAAGGAAAAAATAATATAACTTTTACAAGGTTTCTCATTACCCACTCCCCTTACCAATATTCTATCCCAAAATATTGTGTGGGGATGGCATCATGGAAATGGTAGAAGAGGAAGCTCTAAGAATAGAATGCTCCACGGAAGCAACTGTTAAACTAGCAAAACAAGGCAAAACAACCAAAAACAAATGAACAAACAAAAAACTGAGAGAATAAACTTTATAAGAATTTCAGAACTTAACCAAGACTTTAAAGCATTGGGTGGGTGCTTAATGAAGAAAGTGACTGCTGAGTTTTGGTGTTGAAGAACATTTCTGTCAAGTCACTGGGTAACTGTTCAGATACTGCAATGGAGACTTTAGTGACCACACAGAAAAAGGAAAACACTTTTTTAAAATAATGTGGAAAGTCACTTAAACAAACAAACAAACAAACAAAAAACCCAGATGACTGCAAACCTCAATAATCAACAACAAAAATCACTGGGGAGGAGGGAGAATCTGATTTCCAGAGTCACCATATTATAATATTGAAATTGTCTAGTTTTCAGCAAAATAAATAAATATTTTTTAAAAAAATTATGAGGCATTAAAAAAAAACAGGAAAGTATGGCCCATTCACTGGAAAAAATACATTTATAGAAAGCCTCCCCTAGGAAGCCCAGACATTGGATGTACAAGCCAAAAACTTTAAATCACTGTCTTATAAAATGCTCAAAGAACAAGAGGGAAACTGTCAGCAAATAACTAAAGGAAACCAGGAGAACTATATATGAACAAATAGTTCTGGGGCTACTAGATTTCCCAATGCAAAAGAACAAAGTTAGTTCCCTACCTCACATCATATAGAAAAATTAACTCAAAATGGATGAACAACCTAGATGTAAGATCTAAAATTGTAAAACTCTTAGAAAAAACATGGAGATCAATCTTCATGAACTGGATTTAGCAATGAATTCTTATGTGTGACACCAAAGTATGATCAACATAAAATGATAAATACAATGAACTTCATTGATATTGTAACTTTTGTGTATCAAAGAATACTATCCAAGAAGTGGATATGGGAGGAAACCTAAAGAATGGGAGGAAATATTTGCAAATTGCATAGCTGATAATGTTCCCATATCCAAAATATATTAATAACACAACTTAATAATAAAAAGACAAACAACCCAATTTAAAAAATGGGAAAATGACCTGAGCAGACATTTCTCTAGAGAAGATATACAAATGGCCAAAAATCACATGAAAGGATGTTCAACAGCATGAATAATTAGGAAAATAAAAATCAAAACCGGGGCACCTGGGTAGTTCAGTGGGTTAAGCGGCCAACTGTTGGTTTTGGCTCAGGTCATGATCTCAGGGTCATGATATTGAGCCCCATTGGAGACTGCTTAAGATTCTTCCTCTCTCTCTCCCTCTGTTCCTTCCCCTGCTCATGCTCTCTCTCTCTCAAAAGAAAAAAAAAAAAAAATCAAAACCACAATGAGAAACCACTTCCTACCCACTAGGATGCCTATAATTCAAACAAACAAACATATGTTGGTGAGGATGTGGAAAATTTGGACACCTAGTACACTGCTGGTGGGTATGTAAAATGTTGCACATGCTGTGGAAACATTTCTTCAGAAGGTTAAGTGTAGAACTATCTTATGACCCAGCAATTCCACTCTCAGGTATATATCCCAAACAAATGAAAACAAGTACTCAAACATTTGTAAAAAAATGGCCATTGCAGCATTATTGACAATAGCCAAAAAGTGAAAACAACCCAAACGTTCATCAAAATATGGCATTAACATACAATGGAATACAATTCAGTCATTAAAGGGAGTGAAGTACTGTGATACGTTACAGTGTGGAACATAAGGAATAGTGCAGAAGACCACAAGGGAAGGGAGGGAAAACTGAATGGTAAGAGATTAGAGAGGGAGACAAACCATGAGAGGCTATGGACTCCAGGAAACAAACTGAGGGTTACAGAAGGAAGGAGGGTGGGGGGCATGGGGTAACTGGGTGATGGGTATTAAGGAGGGCACGTGTTGTGATGAGTACTGAGTGTTATATGCAACTAATGAATAATTGAATACTACATCAAAAACTAATGATGTACTATATGTTGGCTAATTGAACATAAAAAAAATACTGATAGAAATATAATGCTAAGGAAAATAAGCCATACACATAACATCACATGTTGTATGAATCCACCTACATGAAATATACACAATGGGTAAATCCATAGACATAAAGAGTGAATTGGTTTGTTGCCTGAGAGGAGCAGGTGAATGAGAGTGACTGCTTCATGGGTATGGGGATTTTGGGTGGGTGAATAAAAGGTTTCACCACTAGATAGGAGTGGTGGTTGAACTACACTATGGATATACTAAATGCCACTGGCCACTGAGTAGTATGCTTTAAAATGGCTAATTTTATGTTCTGTGAATCCTGCCTCAAACAAAAAACTTTTATTAGGATGATTTTTGGAGTGAGCTTATCAGCATCTTAGTTTGCCTGAAGGGTATTCAAATCTTTAATAAATAGCTACAAAATTATATATGTCTACCATGTATGCTTTAAGGAAAAGAACATATCAAACAATGTTTTTGTGGTAACTGTGGTAATTGAAACATAATAACAATGCATTAAACAAAACATATAATGTATTATTTGTTTCACCATAGCACATACCCTCCCCAATGTCTATCACCCAGCCACCCCATCCCTCTCACCCCCCACCACTCCAGCAACCCTCAGTTTGTTTCCTAGATTAAGAATTCCTCATATCAGTGAGAACATATGATACATGTCTTTCTCTGATTGACTTACTTCGCTCAGCATAATACCCTCCAGTTCCATCCACGTCATTGCAAATGGCAAGATGTCATTCCTTTTGATGGCTGCATAATATTCCATTGTATATATATACCACTTCTTCTTTATCCACTCATCTGTCGATGGACATCTTGGCTCTTTCCATAGTTTGGCTATTGTGGACATTGCTGCTATAAACATCGGGGTGCACGTACCCCTTCGGATCACTACATTTGTATCTTTGGGGTAAATACCCAGTAGTGCAATTGCTGGGTCATAGGGTAGCTCTATTTTGGCAAAATCGGAGGGGGTGACGAACCATGAGAGACTATGGACTCTGAGAAACAAACTGAGGGTTCTAGAGGGGAGGGGGGTGGGGGGATGGGTTAGCCTGGCGATGGGTATTCAAGAGGGCACGTACTGAATGGAGCACTGGGTGTTATATGCAAACAATGAATCATGGAACACTACGTCAAAAACTAATGATGTAATGTATGGTGATTAACATAACATAATTTACAAGGGACCTATTTCAAACCAGTGTTTCATTGTGTGTTCCTCCAGAGAGCACTTGGAGGCACTTGGAGAATTTTCAAAAAGTAATCTTATTTAACGTGGTTTAACTCATGTGGAGAAAGTCAATTGGAAGGAGGAACTTTTATTATTAATTTAAAAGTTACCTGACATTGTCTAAAACAAAAGGAAGAACAACGGAAATCTATGTAGAAATGTCTAAATTGAATAGCAACCTTTGACCCCTCCTCTGATCTGCCTCATCAAAAGTAACCATTTTTATTAGTGGTTGGATTTGGGCACTTCTAGTAGTCATCTGTATAAATTTAAATAACATATCTATCTGTCAATTTCTTGGGTTGAATTTGGTTGACTCCTCATTTTTAAGAATAGGAATTAAATGTGATTTTAGCATTAACTTAATCCTCTCCGTTTCTTTTTGTTTAAATCACTTTATTCCATTGGTACACTTTATCATTTTTAAATGTTTTCTGATTCATCAACTTCAGATACTGTGTTTTTAACTCCTAAGTCAAAAAGATGAGGAAATTATTCTCTATTTCTAATATCTTCTTTGCTAAAATGTTGGCAATTTTAAGGTCTTCAAAATGTCAAGGTTTGCAGCATTTACATTTTATTCTGTAACAAGAATTAGATCTTTGCTTTGTCTTTATGAGTCTAAAATGTAATCCCAGTCAATAAGATATTATGGTTATCTGAGTATTATTCATGGCAAAACCAATCATTTAACTGGATGCATAAATGAGACATTGTAATTCTCTTTCACTAATGGGATTAACTAAAATTAGTTCTATCACATACCACTGAATTTAATGTACTTAAATTGTGTCAAGATTAAAATATTTCATTTCAGTCTTGGAGTTCCTTTCATTCTCCAAACTGTTTTGATAAACAATATATATTTGAAATTTGATAGATCTCTTTCAAACTAAAGGTGCCCTGAACCCTCTCTCAATCAATAGTCAATACTAATTAATTGAATTAAATATTTATCAGTATATTTATTGCCTTTGTTTAAGCACTTTCCTTTTTTATCAAAAGAACTCTTTCTAACTATTTTATTTTTTTTAAAGATTTTATTTATTTATTTGACAGAGAGAGACACAGTGAGAGAGGGGACACAAGCAGGGGGGAGTGGGAGAGGGAGAAGCAGGCTTCCCAGTGAGCAGGGAGCCCGATGCAGGGCTCGATCTCAGGACCTTGGGATCGTGACCTGAGCCGAAGGCAGACGCTTAACGACTGAACCACCCAGGCGCCCCCTAACTATTTGATTTCAGAAGTTTTGCTATTTAGTGTTCATTTATAGGAAGTACTTGAAAATGAATATTTGAGGCTATGTCATGTTAATAGTTAATTGGTACAATGTATTGCTTATATGTACATAGAGTTAGAATTACAACTATCGGGCATCGCAGAATACTCAATACTTAAGTATTGCTTAAGATTTTATTATAATAGGGCAAATGACATATAATTAGAATATATATTTAGCTGATGGCATTTCATGCATGTGTACATTAAGGAGTAGTTGATACATTTTTGAGGGAAAACATTAGAAAAGGTCTTGGGTCCCAATCCCAAAATTAATATCAGAATGGCAGGAAATAAAGGTCCAAGAATATTGGAAATCATTCATCTATGTATGAGAACTGTATTTAGTTTCTAAGAATTATGCTTATTATGCTTTGGCATGATAAACTGTATATTTAATAAGCTGTGATGGCAACTGAACATCTAAACTGGTTTAACATGATCTTTTATCTTCTTTACTAGAAAGCATTTAGGTGTGTGGAAAATGGAAGTAAAGATCACTGCCATGAAATCAAGACATTTGCAGTCTTCCTGTGGTTCAGTCACTCTACGTGCATTACTCTCTCTATTTCCTCGGGTTCCTCATTTGTATGAAGGTAATCATCAAAATAAATAATATTACTGTGTTGCTACAAAGATGAAAGATAAAGCATTATAATGTCTAATTTGGCCATTAGTAATTATCATTAATGTAATTTCTCACTGTAATTTCTTATTATGGACAACCAAAGGCAAACCAAGCAAGATGTATTTGACACACTTTCATGCTAGAGTACTCCTTAGTCTCAGATTTTTCTTTCTAATATAGGACTGTAATAATATCTATCCTCCAGAGTGGTTGTGATCATTACATTAAGAATGTAGATTATGTGAAGCAGTGTGTAAACTGAAAAAGCTCTACCAATGTTAGACATTTTAATGGGTTACTAGGATAAGACAAAATATATCAAAAGTTCAAAACAGGTATTTGCAAACATTGTGCCTGATAAACCCTAAAACAGGCTGCGTTATTTTAGAAAACATATATTGAAACTTAAAATATGCTTCTTTTGGGTATATTAATTGACTATGTTAGTATTTGAAACAAAACCCTACAAAATAACTACAGAGTACAGATTAGGATTATAAGCCACTAAGGATGAAATCACTTGCCAAAAATCACATAAGTAAAAAGTGCTGGGCTTGAATTCAACACAAATCAGCCTGACTCCAGAACAAAATTTTTTTGAAAGATGCATTAAGAAACTTATTTTTATGTGGAAGAAGTAACAAAAATTCACAGAAAGGGCACAGCTTTATGGGTCTTCCAGAGAGCTTTGTTTTGGTTTTCTGTTAAGCAATCTAAAAGGCATATTTCAAATTTTATTTTTAAAATCTTTTATTAACCTATTTACTTCTCTATATAACTTAAGGTGAAGAACAGGATTGAGAAATTCTCTCTTTAACAAATAACCGTTTGTTATATTTGTTATATTCATTTATTTGAATATCCATTAACTATAATTTAAAAAGAAGAAAGTTGTAATTTTGAGAACACTTGTGTTTAGAAATAATGTCTCTCTGGAACTGATAATGAAAGAGTTAATGCTGCCAGTAAATGGTAGAGTCCAAGTCCAGGAAAGATAATATTGGCAGGCACTTGAATAAAAAGCAACTACAGACCTGTCATGACTGTGTCTTGAGTAATGGGATTCATTCATTTTGGTATTTTTAATGCAATTGTAAACTGGCATTTCCCTCACAGTTTAAAGCAGGTTTTTTTGATGATATAGCTATAAATGTGAAAACCAAATTAACTTGTCACATTTGACTAGCTAAAGTATTTCCCAATCCCATTTTTAGGGTATTGATAAAACCTCAATAATCAGGGTTTAAATCAGGAGGAAGAATGACATTTTGCAGGATCACAGAAATGTCCCAAAGATGAAAAATATGAAGAAAGTTGGTTAATATATGGTTGTTTATGAAGTACAGAATCTTATATTAAAAATAAGAACACACAATCCTGGGATTAATGTCAGTAAGTCAATACCCACTATCTGAGACAGCACTATCATACAGTATTGCCTGGAATTTGTATTTTTATTCTTTTATTAAATTAACTCTAATATTTCCTTAAGGAATTCTCTATTTTGAATAACTGAAATTCACTCTTCCTATCTTAACCCAATTGTTTCTGAAGGTAAGGATTCTTTTTTCTAAGTAGTAGTAAACTTGAATTCACAGGTCTGCAAAGCATAATACCCAGACAATGGAAGAGTTATCATCTGGAGAAGAAGAAGGAAGCTTCCTTGTGGAGAGGTACCTCCTCTTCCAGTGAACCCTTGTTGGGCTAGATTAGAGGCCATTCCCACCAGTATTATCAATGGCTAACTTATGGATCTCTTCCTGGGGAATTTTTATGAAAGAAGTTTCTCCAGTATCCCATCACATAAAAATACTTCCATCCTGCAGAATCAACTAAATGTATGCTCCTTAACCTACCAACCTTAAAAGGTTTGTGGAATAAATACTGCTGGGTTACATGGTAGAAAAGAAGAGGCTGGTACCTCTTTGGCAAGTGTCATCTAGACCCTATTTTCATAAAATTCTGATCTATCAAAATCAGACCAAATTAAAACAACCTTTTTTATTTATTTATTTATTTATTTATTTATTTATTTATTTATTTGACAGAGAGAGACACAGAGAGAGAGGGAACACAAGCAGGGGGAGTGGGAGAGGGAGAAGCAGGCCTCCCGCGGAGCAGGGAGCCCGATGCGGGGCTCGATCCCAGGACCCTGGGATCATGACCTGAGCTGAAGGCAGACGCCTAACGACTGAGCCACCCAGGCGCCCCTAAAACAACCTTTTTATTAACAGTGGAGAACTCTCTGTACTTTTCTGTTCAATTTTGCTGTAAGCCTAAATCTGCTCCAAAATATAAAGTTTATTAATTAAAAAAGGAATACTGTAAACAATTGACCAAATAAATGCCAGGATCATCATTAAAAAAGAAAAAGAACTGATACATGCTCCTACAACATGGAAGAGGCGTGAAAACATATGAAAACAAGTAAGAGAAGCCAGTCACAGACGACCATATAGTACATGATTCAATTTATATGAAATATCCAGAATAGGCATATCTACAGAGAAAGTAATAGTGGCTGCCCAGGGCTGGGAGTGAAGGGCAGGAGGAGGTAGTGAGCGACTGCCAATAGTTAGGGAATTTTCATGGGAAGGATGATGAAAATGTTCTAAATTATTATGAGGATGAGTGCCTACTTTATGAATGAACTAAAAACTTGAATTATACACTTTAAATAGAGAAATTTATGGTATGCAAATTACTTCCCATTAAAGCTGTTAAGTAATCTATGGTTATCTTAAAAGTATTTTAATGTAATATTGACTTCATGACAACACATACAATAATATTGTATTAGGTAGTCTTTTTGAGAGATACCGTGTTCTTTCAAATGATTGCATTCTCCTTCTTTCATATTCTGTGATTTATATTAGATGATTTCTCCCTTGAATATGTGTATTTGTGATACAATTTGATACTGAAATAGTGTTTTTAGGGAACACTATATAAGTGTATATACATTTTTTAAAGTACACTCAAGTCTAGTGATGTGGGTTAAAGAGAACTATGTAGGGATGGGTGGGTTAAACTCTATATAGCGACTTCCTCCCAAAAAATCAATTAAAATCAAATGGTTCACAGTACATATTTCATCTTCCATGGAAATACACAACTACATATTTAAACATTATTCATGATTAAAGAGACCAGAAATTAGGAGATTTGATCTGCAGAAAGGGTATCAAAGGCAGAAACAATTGACTTTCAAGGTGTAGAGCCTCCTTCATCCTTACTCTGAGTTTTGGGACAATACACTCTCCTGATGTTCCCTCTCACCTTCCTGAATGGTGTTTCTTGGACTTCCCTGGATCTTCTTCCCTTGCTGAAATACCACATTTGGTGTGTTCTAAGGCTCAGTCCTCAGAGCTTTTCTTTGTTATACCTATACTCACTCCTTAGTGATCACAGAGAATCCTGCTTTGAAATACTGTATTTATAGGATAAATCTCAAATTTAATCTCCAGTCCAGACAGATTTACAGTACTGTGCCAAACCATATTGGAGCTTGAGGCAAAAAGAAAAATCAGTAATATTGATCCTGCCTGTATTAGTTTTCTATTGCTATTGTAACAAATATAACCACAAACTTAGCATCTTAAAACAAAACAAAAATCTCCCCAAATCAAACAAATTTAGTATCTCATAATTCTGTAGTTCAGAAGTCTGGTAGGCTAATATGGTTTCTTTTTTCCAGATTCCACAAGTCAGAAATCAAGATGGCATCTAGATCGGGCTCTTATCTTAAGGCTCTAGGGGAGAATCAGTTTCTAGGCTCACTCAGGTGTTGGCAGAATTCAGTTCTTTGAAGTTATAAGGCTGAAGTCCCCGTTTTCCTTGCTTGCTGTTGTCCAGGGATTGTTCTTAGCTTCTAGTGTCCACCTCTTGCCATCTCCTGGCTTATGACTCACTGTGGCTCCTCTTCAAAGCCAACAGCAGCCAACTGTATTTTTCATGCTTTTAATATTTCCTGACTCTTCTTCCACCACATATCTCTGACTCTTTAGGCTTCCTTTTCTGCTTTAAAGGGTTCCTGAGCTTATAGTGGGCTCATTTAACAATCCAGGGTAATCTTTCTGTTTTAAGGGTAGCTGGTTAGGAACCTAATACCATCTACAAAGCCTCTTTTAACATACAAGGTAAATATTCACAGGCATAACACTAAGGGATAAAAATTATGGGGCCTAAAATCCTGCCTACCAAACTATTCTTTTTTTTTTTTTCTACCAAACTATTCTTTAAAAATTTTGCTATTTTGCTCACCATGTATTGTTTGCATTAATTTTGATTTTTTAAAAATTATCACATTAAAATATTATTTATCATGATTAATGAGTGTTTCTGTGCTCCACTACATTTTTTATCTGGGGCAAGTGCCTCATTTACCTCACCATAATTTTGGCCTTGCAATATCACCATCTGCCTACTGAGATCTTCAGCTGGGTATCTCAAAGGTATCAAACTATTGATTTCTCCTCCAAAGCCTGCTCTTCCTAAAGTATTTCTTATTTCAATAAATAGCAAATCCATTGACCTCATTGCTAAGGTCAAAATAATACTTGGAATTCATCTTTGATTTTTCAATTCAGTATCTCCCAGTTACATTCAGAGTGAAATCCAAATCTCTATCTATAGTCTATATACCCTTTATGTTCTGGCTCCTGGATATTTAACATTCTCTCCTGTGTTTACTCCAGCTACAACCTCCAGCTGTTTTACCCTTATTCCAGATAAGAATTCAACTAGAGTTATTTCTTCTGTTGGAAGGTTCATCTCCCAGATTTCACTTAGTTCATTCCCTAAATTCATTCATGTCTCTACTCAAACATCACTTTCCCAGACCTATCTCGAATCCTTGTCTCTTTCTTCTTTTTTACTTTTGCATGGGGCTCATCATTACCTGACCACCTACCATAACATTTTAAATGTGTTGTCTTCTCCCACATGGTGCTTCATAAGGACAAATCTTTGCTTTGGATCATAGATGTATCCCCAACGCTTAGAACAAAACCTGTAGCATAGTTGGTACTCTAGATACTAAAAAAAAACCAACCAACCAACCAAACAAAAAAACCACCTGTTGATTGAATGACAGCTGCATTCAACACAATAGCATAGGAAATATTGTTATGTATTTTTACAAAACATAAAGATGGGCTCATAAAATCTAAAATCTCTATGATATTTGTGGGAACTGTGAGTTTTGTAAAATCATTACTCAGTTAGTATCAAATGGCCAAAAAGCAGAACATGAATGGACCTCTCTTCAATCAGAAGATGTCTACAGGTCCAGGGGTAATAGATTTATAGCTATTCATACTAATAAATTCTGTGCATCAGATCAATGGCATTATAAACAATTTATAAGCAGGAAATTGATGGGCAGAATATTAATAATTTACATCAGTCTTACATAGCCCCACTTACTGTATTGATAACAAAAGATCTAAGAATAAACAAAGTTATAAAGTTACATGGTACTACATCAGATTATTAGTTTCACAGAGCTCTGGTGTGGTAGCAACTTGTGGCCCATGTTCCATTAAAGAAAATTAACTTAAAGATATACTTTGCTCAGGAATAACCACATCCTCATTATCTCACTAGAGATTTATTATATTTATATATGCGTTACTGAGCTAGGCACTATAAGGATACAAAGATATATAATAGATGTCTCTGGACGAAAAATATAATCTGGTTGTGAGATATGGCATATGTGCAATAAAAAACTTACCTACATATACAGGAATCAAAAATACAGAAACATAATTAAATCAACAAAGAGTTATTAAGTACCTATTATATTCAAAACAATTTTGAAGGAGTCGTGGAGCTATTTTAAGTAGATTCATTATTCCTAGTTTACTTAAAACAATTAGATTTTAATAAAAAATACCCCAGGATAAAATTCCAAAGGGGTCATTTAAGAAATAAGAGTATTGTGCCATGAGAGATCAGTCCATTTGATTGAGGAATTTTTATGCAAGGAGAAGTATTTGAACAGGGAGCTCTTTAAAAAGGTAGAAAGGGATTCGGTGGATATTCCAGGTTGAGAAAATACTACATACAGAGTTATAGATACATTGTAATTTTTCTTAATACTATCCAACATGTATATAGAGCTTTAATTTTAATAGAGTGAAGGTAATTACTTATTCATTTATTTATTTTTTCTCAAAGAAATGTATTTTTATTTATTTTTATTTTTATTGTTATGTTAATCACCATACATTACATCATTAGTTTTAGATGTAGTGTTCCATGATTCATTGTTTGTGCATAACACCCAGTGCTCTATGCAGAATGTGCCCTCTTTAATACCCATCACCAGGCTAACCCATCCTGCCACCCCCCTCCCCTCTAGAACCCTCAGTTTGTTTTTCAGAGTCCATAGTCTCTCATGGTTCGTCTCCCCCTCCGATTCCCCCCCCCTTCATTCTTCCCCTCCTGCTATCTTCTTCTTCTTCTTTTTTTTCCTAACATATATTGCATTATTTGTTTCAGAGGTACAGATCTGTGATTCAACAGTCTTGCACAATTCACAGCGCTCACCATAGCACATACCCTCCCCAGTGTCTATGTCCCAGCCACCCCATCCCTCCCACCCCACCTCCCACTCCAGCAACCCTCAGTTTGTTTCCTGAGATTAAGAATTCCTCATATCAATGGTAATATGATACATGTCTTTCTCTGATTGACTTATTTCGCTCAGCATGGTAATTTTTTATTTAAAATGGGAGAAAATTCTTATACATTGATCTTAAATTGTTTCTCTAGATGCAGAGAACAAATAAAATTTTAATAGCCCTTTTTACTCCTATAAACACTCTGACCCCAAATGCTTATTTGTTTCTGAAAATTTCAGTGTTAAAAATAAATTCCTGTTCAGGAGTGCTCTTTCAAGTTGTAATTATCTGGAAGGTAATTCTTTTAACTAATGATGGCTTATCGGGCAGTCTGCTAAGAGAAAAATAGTTTTATTGAAAGAAGTAGGGATGCTGAGTACAATATAGAGTACTTTGAATTTCCTTCCTTCACTCTTCCTAGTAGATCCTGAAGGGGCTAGTATGAAGGTAATATATGAAATATGTTAGTTTTCTTTTCAGGTTTTGCCAGAGATTGGCTTTTCAAGTGTGTGTGAAGAAAGTGATTCTGCCAAGTACAGTTCAAATTGTAAGTTCCACCTGAGAAGCAGCATTCATGGAGACACCTTTCCAGGAACAAAGGAGATGGTTGGTGCCATTTCCCTCCCTTGCCTCTCAGCATAAATACAGAACCACCTGTGGGAAGCAGCGCAGTCCAGACACTGGCTGCCTAACCCTCTTATACCCTGTCCCACATCATGCACTCTGGTGGGACTACCCTTCTCAGTCATGCTTGCCTCAGTCTCAGCGTGGCAGGCCCCTCCCCAGAAGACCAGCACAAACTCCTGCCCACACTTCATCTCCTGACCAGAGAGATTTGCAGGGTCTCAGTTCCAGTGGAGGTGATGTTAAGTCTCATTTCACAAGCAGACCAGAACACACCTAGCTAAAACTTGCCACATTCAGGCCAGGGACCAAACACTGCCCACAGCCGGCAAGGAGAGTCTCTGCAGATGACTAGCCTAAAGGATAGAGCATCCAGAACACAAAAGCACACCACATGCAGTACACACTGGAGACACTCCCTGAAGTGCCAGGTCCTGGGCACTACATGCCATCTTCTTCATGACCTCTTCTTCATTCCTCTTCTGTTACTTTCAGGAGAAACATAACTGGCTTTTCTAAGACAGAGAAGAAGGCAGAGACTTAGACAAAATTTGAAGACAGAGGAATTTATCCCAAATGAAAAAACAAGATAGGCCATGGCCAGAAATCTAAGCAAAACAAATATAAGTCACATATCTGATGGAGAATTTAAAGCAACAATCATAAGGATACTAGCTGGGCTTGAGAAAAGAATATAAGACATCAGTGAGACCTTACCACAGAGATAAAGAGTTAAAAAAGAGAGAGGAAGAGTTCAATAAATGAGATTAGAAACATTGATGTTTGATGCATGAACATTGCATCTTCTGGCAGACTAGAAGAAGCAGAGGAAGGAATTAATGACTTAGAAGATAAAATAATGGAAAACAATGAAACTGAACAAAAGAGAGAAGGAAGAATTATGCAAAATGAGGATAGGCTTAGGGAACTCAGTGATTCCATCAAATGTGATAACATTCACATTATAGGAGTCTCAGAAGAAGAGAAAGAAAAGGGGGCAGAAAATTTATTTGAGGAACTAATAGAAGAAAACTTCCCTAATCTGGGGGAAATAACAGACATCCAGAACCAGGAGGCACAGAGAACTCCTATCAAAATCAACAAAAGCAGGCCAACACCAAGACATATTGTAATTAAATTTGCAAAATACAGTGATAATAACAAAATCTTAAAAGCAGCAAGACAAAAGAAGTCATTAAATTACAAGGAAAAACCCACGAGGCTAGCTGGAGATTTTTCAACAGAAACTTGGCAAGCCAGACGGGAGTGGCGTGATATATTCAAAGTGCTGAATGGGAAACGTCTGCAGCCAAGAATACTCTATCCAGCAAGGCTGTCATTCAGAATAGAGGGAGAGATTAGGGGTTTCCCAAACAAAAACTAAAGGAATTCGTGACCACTAAACCAGCCCCACAAGAAATATTAAAAGGGACTCTCTGAGTGCAAAGGAGAGACCAAAGTGACAGTGTAAAGGAAGGAAATGCAAAAGCAGTAAAAATGAATATTTCTGTAAAAATCAAGGAATGCACACACAAAAAAGGATATAAAATAATAGCATATACCTAAAATGTGGGGAAGATAGGAGAAAAGAATGGGTTCAAATTTGAATGACCGTCAACTTAATATACTGCTATTTGCAGAAAATGTTATGTACAAACCTAATGGTCATTATATATCAAAAGCCACTAATAACCATGCAAAGAATAAAAAGAAAGAAATCCAAATATATTACTAAGGATAATAAGCAAAACATGAAAGAGAGAAAGATAAGAAAGGATCAGAGAAAATCTCTAGAAACAACCAAAAAACAAAGAAATGTTTTTATTACTTTGAATGTAAATGGACTAAATGCTCCAATCAAAAGGTTGACATAGGGTATCAGAATGTATATATTTTTAAAAAAAAGACCCATCTATATACTGCCAACAAGAGACTCAATTTAGATCTAAAGGCACCTGCAGATTGAAAGTGAGGGTATGGAGAAATATATATCATGCAAATGTACATCAAAAAGAAAACCAGAGTAGCAATACTTATATTGGACAAACTTGATTTCAAAACAAAAACTGTAACAGGAGACACAGAAGGGGACAATTCAACAAGAAGATCATAACAAAGGGGACAATCCAACTATATCATAATCTACCTTGACCTTCTGAAGGTCATAATATCATAATAAAGGGGACAGTCCAACAAGAAGATATAACAATTATAAATATTTATGCAACCAACATGGGAACACCGAAATATAGAAAAGAATTAATAACAAACAACAAAGGAACAGAGTGATAATAACACAATGATAGTAGGGCACTTCAACACCCCATTTACATCAATGGACAGATCATCTGTGTAGAAAATAAACAAGAAAACAGTAAGTTTGAATGACACACTTAGCCAGATAGATTTAACAGATATATTCAGAACATTCCATCCTAAAACAACAAAATACACATTTTTTTCAAGTGCACATGGAACATTCTCCAGAATAGATCACGTTAGGTAACAAAACAGGCCTCAGCAAATACAAAGAATTGAAGTTATACCACAACTTTCATGACCACAATGCTATGAAACTAGAAATTAACCATAAGAAAAAATCTAGAAAAGATCACAAATACATGGAGGTTAAACAACATGCTATTGAACAATGAATGAGTCAACCAGGAAATCAAAGATGAAATTAAAAAATACATGGAAACAAATGAAAACGAAAACATGGCAGTCTATAACCTTTGGGATGCAGCAAAAGTGGTCATAAGAGGGAAGTATATAGCAATATAGACCTACCTCAAGAAGCAAGAAAAATCTCAAAAACCTAACCTCACACTTAAAAGAGTTAGAAGAAAACATCAAATGAAGCCTAAGGCATCAGAAGGAAGGAAATAATAGAGATTAGAGCAGAAATAAATGATACAGGAATTTTTAAAAAACCAATAGAACAGATCAATGAAACTAAGAGCTGGTTCTTTGAAAAAATTAGTAAAATTGATAAACTTCTAGCTAGACTTATCAAAAAGAAATGAGAAAGGACACAAATAAATAAAATCACAAATGCAAGAGGAGAGATCACAACCAACACCACAGAAATACAAACAATTATAAGAGAATATTAGGAAAAATTATATGCCAACAAAATAGACAATCTGGAAGAAATGGACAAATTCCTAGAAACTACCAAAACTGAAACAGGAAGAAACAGGAAATTTGAACAGACCATAACCAGCAAAGGAATTGAATCAGTAATCAAAACTCTCCTAACAAACAAAGGTCCTGGGCCAGATGGCTTCCCGGGGGGAATTCTACTAGACATTTAAAGAAGAGTTAATACCTATTCTTCTCAAACTATTCCAATAAATAGAAAAGGAAAGAAAACTTCCAAACTCCTTCTACGAGGCCAGCATTACCTTGATTCCAAAACCAGACAAAGACCCCATTAAAAAGGAGAATTACAGGCCAATGTCCCTGATGAAAATGGATGCAAAATTGCTCAACTAAATACTAGCAGATCGAATCCAAAAGTACATTAAAAGAATTATTCACCATGATCAACTGGGATTTATTCCTGGGCTGGAAGAGTGGTTCAATATTCACAAATCAATCAATGTGATACCTCACATTAATAAAAGAAAGGATGAGAATGATATGATCCTCTTTTTTTTTTTTTTTAAAGAGTTTTATTTATTTATTTGAGAGAGTGAGAATGAGAGAGAGAGAGAAAGCACATGAGAGGGGGGAGGGCCAGAGGGAGAAGCAGACTCCCTGCTGAGCAGGGAGCCCGATGTGGGACTTGATCCCAGGACTCCAGGATCATGACCTGAGCCGAAGGCAGTCGCTTAACCAACTGAGCCACCCAGGCGCCCCGATATGATCCTCTTAATAGATGCAGAAAAAGCATTTGACAAAATATAGCATCCATCCTTGATAAAAACCCTCAACAAAGTAGGGATAGAGGGAACATACCTCAACATCATAAAAGCCATATATGAAAGACCCACAGCTAATAACATCTTCATGGGGAAAAACTAATAGTTTTTCCTCCATAGTCAGGAACAAGACCATTGTTATTTAACATAGTAGTGGGAGTTCTAGCCTCAGCAATCAGACAACAAAAGAAATAAAAGGTATCCAAAATGGCAAGGAAGAAGTCAATTTTTCAGTATTTGCGGATGACGTGATACTCTGTAGAAAACCCAAAAGACTCCACCATAAAATTGCTAGAACTGATACATGAAATCAGTGAAGTCACAGGATACAAAATCAATGTACAGAAATTTGTTGCATTTCTATATTCCAATAATGAAACAGCAGAAAGAGAAATCAAGGAATCGATCCCATTTATAATTGCAACAAAAACCGTAAGATACCTAGGAATAAACCTAACCAAAGATGTGAAAGACCTGTACTCTGAAGTATAAAACACTGATAAAAGAAATTGAAGATGACTCAAAGAAATGGAAAGGCATTCCATGCTCGTGGATTGGAAGAACAAGTATTGTTAAAATGTCCACACTCCCCAAAGAAATCTACACATTTAAAGCAATCCCTATCAAAATACCAACAGCATTTTTCAGAGCTAAAACAAACATCCTAAAGTTTGTATGGAAGCATAAAAGACCCCGAGTAGCCAAAGCAATCTTGAAAAAGTAAAGCAAAGCTGGAGGCATCACAATTCCAGACTTGAGTTATATTAAAAAACTGTAGTAATCAAAACACTATGGTGCTGGCACAAAAATAGGCACATAGATCAATGGAACAGAATAGAAAATCCAGAAATGCCCTCACAATTATATGGTCAATTCATCTTCAACAAAGCATAAAAGAAGATCCAACAGAGAAAAGACTGTGTCTTCAAAAAATAGTGTTGGTAAACTGGACATAATATGCAGAAGAATAAAACTGGACCACTTCTTTACACCATAATCCCAAAAATAAATTCAAAATGGATGAAAGACCTAAATGTGAGACCTGAAACCGTAAGAATCCTAGAAGAGAACACAGGTAGTAACTTCTTTGACTTTGGCCATAGAAACATTTTCTAGATATGTCTCCTGAGGCAAGGGAAATAAAATCAAAAATAAACTATTAGGACCATATCAAGATAAAAGAAACAAAAAAAAAACAAAAACAAAAACAAAATTTCTGCACAGTGAAGGAAACAACCAACAAGACTAAAAGGCAACCTACTGAATGGGAGTAGGTATTTGCCAATGACATATCTGATAAAGGGTTAGTTTCCAAAATAAATAAAGAACTTATAAAATTCAACATCCAAAAAATGAATAATCCAATTAAAGTGGGCAGAAGACATGAATAGACATTTTTCCAAAGAAGACATACAGATGAACAAATTATAAGAACTGGAGTAATCTGTAAGAGCATAATACTTCTTATAAATCCATTGAGGATTAAGGGGAGGGGATTGGTAGGGTCATAATCTTAATAGTTGAACTCTAATATAGATGATTTCAGAGTCAAGAAAGTAGTCATCCTGCCAAAATATTTTGGTTTTCTCATGTATATACATTTTAAGTTCTATCTCATTCTACCCTTTTTGTTTAAGGCTTTGTTCTGTGTGAAAATTCAGTTTCTTCTTGCAGAGGTTACAGATAAGATTTTACCAGTTTTTGTAGCTTTGTGTTGCATGGACATCTAAGGGCATTTTCTGAGAGCTGTTTGTAGAATAAGAATAATGGAACATACATAAGTGGGAGAAGAGGACACTACCAAAGGGATAAGGAACCAGAGAAAGGAAGGATTAGAAAGGCCAAGACAAGGCTCACTTACATTAAAATTTTGCTCAAGACTTTACTTGAGTTAGTCATCTCCTTTATATAAATTAGGTTATAGGGGCACCTGGGTGGCTCAGTTGGTTAAGCATCTGCCTTCAGCTCAGGTGATAATCCCGGAGTCCAGGGATCGAGCCCCATGTCAAGTTCCCTGCTCAGTGGGGAGTCTGCTTCTCCCTCTGCCCCTCCCCCCACTCATTCTCTCTCTCTCTCTCTCTCTCTCTCACTCACTTTCTCAAATAAATAAAATCTTTAAAAAAATAAAGTAGCTTACATTTATTAGCAAGAATGGTGTACTGTGTATCACTTTGGTTATTCTATCCAGTTCAATTCTGTAACTACAAATCACGTAACTCATGTGAAGAAGTCATCTGATCAGGTTCTTGTATATATGTGAGCATACCATGCCTATAAGCATACTAAAGGACAGAAAGAAAAATACCAAATAACCTCAATGAAAGAACATTACAGTGTCTACATATAGCATTCTACTGTCAAACAAAGAAAAATATGTATTGATTCCATTGTTGGGATTGTTGACTATGTGCCAGGCACTGTTCTAGGCACTTGACATGTATCAGTGAATAAAAGACATGAAGATCCTTGAGCTAGTGAAACATAATTTCTAGTGGAGAGAAAGCAATGTGAATTAGCCAAATAAAAAAACATTATCTAGGATGTTAAATTGTGATAGATGCTATGGAAAAGAGGAAAAGTAGAGCAGGGTTGAAGGTTGGCGAGTACAGGTTGAAGGAGAGAGATTCAAGTTACTTGGAAAGAATGATTACTAATTAATTTGTGAACATTTATTCCTATGAATTTAGACTCTTAAATTTAGTTAGAAACATTGTTGTTTTTTTTTCCCCCCAGGAAATTGCAGGAAGTAAGCGATGTCTATCTATTTTAATTAACAGCAATCAATACTTGGCCAATTTTTCAGCTAGGAGCACTTTGCTCTGCTGTAATATATAACTAAAGGCAATGTTTACTGTATGAGTTTTTTGCAGAATGGCATTCAGAGGCAGATTTGAAAGTAGGCCTTTAAATATGGAGAGGAAGATAACGAGATTATAAGGATGAGTTCAAAGTCTCCTGGACAGCTCACAGAGCCTAGAGAAGTTTAAGAGTATGAGTGCAGAATAGAGTCATTGAAAGTCTAAAGTTGTCTGAAATATGAGAAGCAGAATAAAATTGAGAACTCCTTAAAGTCATCTCAGTGCAGAGTTACAAAGGACACTGTCTTGACTTACAATGGCATGAACTTGAAATGACAGACAAGCCTTAAAGGTGATATTTTGATCTGAACAGAAGAGCTGTTTCATTCCGAAGGTGATTGGCAGGATGTAGAGGCCTGATTAAATTGTAGACCAAAGCAAAACCTATGTTTCAAAATATCATTTGTCCTTTAAAAAAGACAGGCTGAGAGATTTTAATGTGGTAAAAGAATGAGGACAGCTGTAATTTACACAGCACTGAAATGATAAAGAATAAAAAGACCATATTTAGACATTAAATTGGATTTTCACCACAGAAAATGAATACCAGGAACATAAATTTTCTTAACATGTCTTCTATTATCAGAAAGACTGCAAGGGGAACCTGGTGAAAATGAATTATAGATAATGCATAAGCCTGTGTATGGAAAATAATAAATTACCAATAAGTGCTCTGTGAATAAAAAAATGAATGATTGCAAACATTTATACTTGAATCTCAGATGTAACTTGTTTTGATTTTAACACATTTTTGTAAATGGTAAAAAATAAGAAAAATTTTTCAAAATTTGAGTTTCAAAAGAGGGAGTAAGAAAGAAGGAGAATTAAAATGTACAGACATAAAACTTGATGTCACACGAACTGCCAAAGAATTCCTAAAGAAATTCTCTGTGATTAAAGTGTTAAATGATATGAGGTCTACAACCCTGGGTTTAAAATAATGGCAAGTCTGAGATTCGTACCCAGGTAAGACTGATTTCAAGAACCGTGTTCTTTTCACATCATGCTGTCCTCATTGAAAGGAAGGGAGTTTAATCAAGGCAAAAGACTTGAAAAGTCAGTTAATTATGATTTTATTTTATTGCACTAATATATTTTTGTTGAACAAAATATATTGAAACCATGAAGTCGGGACACCTGGATGACTAAGTTGGTTAAGTGCCTGCCTTCAGCTCAGGTCATGATCTCAGGTCCTGGGCTTGAGCCCCACATCAGGCTCCCTGCATATGGCTCCCTGCTCAGTGGGGAGTCTGCTTCTCCCTCTCCCTCTGCCCCTCCTGATTCTGATCTCTCTATCTCAAATAAATAAATAAAATCTTAAAAAAATAAAAGAAACCATGAAGTAGAAATCACAATGTTAAATTGTGATAGATGCCATGGAAAAGAGGAAAAGTAGAGCAGGGTTGAAGGTCGGCGAGTACAGGTTGAAGGAGAGAGATTCAAGTTACTTGGAAAGAATGATTACTAATTAATTTGTGAACATTTATTCCTATGAATTTAAACTCTTAAATTTAGTTAGAAACATTGTTGTTGTTTTTTTTTTCCAGGAAATTGCAGGAAGTAAGCTAAGTAGGGAAGTAAGCGATGTCTATCTATTTTAATTAACAGCAATCAATACTTGGCCAAGAAAACCCATTCACAATTTCATTACTGTAGAACTGTATCTTTGGTTCTTTATCTTCTTTTATCATCTATCTATCTATCTATCTATCTACCTATCTATCATCTATCTATCATCTATCTATCTATCTATCTATCTATCTATCTATCTATCTATCTATCATCTATCTACCTATCTATCATCTATCATCTATCTATCCATCTATCATCTATCTATCTATCTATCATCTATCATCTATCTATCATTATCTATCCATCCATCTACATATATGCATATATATACACATATATACTACCTTTTATGTACAATCATGTGATAGTCATTATGCTTCCCTTATATAAAGTGAAATCATAAGCATTTCTAATTTTTCGACTAACCTTTCTTTTTTTTTTTTTTCTGAGAGAGAGCAAGAGAGCAAGTGGGGTGGGGCAGAAGGAGAGAGAGAGAGAGAATCTCAGGCAGACTCCATTCTAGGTGGGGCTTGATCTCACAACCCTGAGATCATGACCTGAGCTGAAATCAAGGGTCAGCCACTTAACTGACTAAGCCACAAAGGAGCCCCTTGACTAACCTTTAAGACATCATTACTAACTGCTGAGCCATCTTTTATATATTCATTCTCCTTTGGGAAAATTTCAACACTCCAAAATTGTTTTTTAGAATCAGGATAAAAATGAGTTTCATATACTGTTGTTCCCATTCTTTTCAATTAGTTACAACAACAACAACACCACCACCACAAATGAATTGCAGAGTTCCTCATTCCAAATTGTGTTATTGCTTCACTGTGGTGGCATTTAACATAATCCTTGGTATGCTGTTTTGCCTACAAATGGGTAGTTAGAGCTCTGTAGCTAGTCAGGTTAGAGCTTTCCCAAGAGTACTCCATAGGTGGTGTAGTGTACACAAATTAGGAAGGGCATGATGTCTACTCCCACTTACTGTAGGGTTAGAAACCATGATCATTGCCTACATCAATTATCTCATTAAGGATTGCAAATTAGTGATCTAATTTTATCATCTTTTCATTTCATTAGTTGCTATACATCTGTAAAGGATATTTTACCTTCTCAACAATTTGGTTATTTTGAATTCTTAAAGGAAAAGTCATTTCCACCCATTATTATTTTCAAAATAATGAGTTGAATCCCCAACATCATGAGAAAATGATGACCTATTAGTATCTATCTATCTATCATCGATCTATCATCTATCATCTATCCTGCATATATCTATATATACATAATTACTGTGAATTCAAGTATTCACCTTTTTTAAAAAAAGATTTTATTTATTCACTTGAGACACAGAGATACAGAGAGAGAGAGCATGAGCAGGGAGAGAGGCAGAGGGAGAGGGAGAAGCAGGCTCCCTGCTGAGCCAGGAGCCCAATGTGGGGCTCGACCAGGACACTGGGATCATGACCTGAGCCAAAGGCAAATGCTTAACCATCTGAGCCACCCAGGCGCCCCATGTATTCACCATTTTGATAAATTTCAATACGCTGCAGTTCTTATTCCTAATGATGCTCAAACTTATTCATCATTGATTAGTAGGAGCATCAAGTTGGTCCTACAGTGCTTTTGACATTATCCCTGTTATCTTTGAGATCTCTTGCTTCCTGAAATGAAAAAAAAAAAAAAAAGTCTGGAATCATTCTATTCATTTCCTTCACTATATCTAGAACCAGGCATATGTCCAAGGATTTCTTGTTCACTTACTGCTATTCAGAGTCAGAAATATGGCTGTTGGGGTGCTCAGGGTGTTGGTCATTGTTTCTAAATGTTTTTAGTGGAGAGGGCTAGGAAATATGTGGATTTCTTTTTTTTTTTAATATAACACAGTATGAGTTCATGATGATGCTTCTGATGCAAAATCAGAAAAGTTTTCTTTTCAAAAAAAATTCTTTTTTTCTTACCTGATTTCATCAATCCTGCTTTTGTACTCCCTTTTGTCCATGATAAGTGTATTCTCAATGAAATAAACATGATACTTAATAGCTGTCTTCTACAATACACACAAAAAGATCTTAGATTAAGTCTATCAACAATACCATCAATCATGTATTATCAGAGAGTAGCATAAAGATTTTTTCAGAACTTCCTGTTTATCCTTAAACCATATCCTATTAAGAGATGTATAGTAAAATTACTTTTGTAAATAATTTGTGAAAAGTCACTTGGCATAGTTCCTCTTTGGGTGGGTTTGAGTGGGTATGCTACCAACTAAATAAACAGGTTTATTTTTTTCATTGTGCCTTTATTATTAGTGATTGCTTGTTTTACTTGACTATTTTTTAAATTCCAGTATAGTTAACATACAGTGTTCTATTAGTTTTAGGTGGACAATGTAGTGATTCAATAATTCTATACATTACTCAGTGCTCATCATAAGGGTACTCTTTTTTTTTTTTTTTATAACACCCAGTGCTCCATCAATACATGCCCTATTTAATACTCATCACCAGGCTAACCCATCCCCCTACCCCCCTCCCCTCTAGAACCCTCAGTTTGTTTCTCAGAGTCCATAGTCTCTCATGGTTCATCTCGCCCTCCTGACTTATTTCTCTTGACATTATACTCTTTAGATCATCTATGTTATTGCAAAAGGCAAGACTTCATTTGTTTTTGATGGCTGAGTAATATATATATATATATATATATATATATATATATATACACACACACACACACACACACACACACACACAAAATAAAGTAATTACTATATATATATATATATATATTTTTTTTTTTTTTTTTTATCCATTCATCTATTGATGGACACCAGGCTGCTTCCATAATTGGGTTATTATAAATAAATGCTCTAATAAACATAAGGATGCATATATCTTTTCAAATTAGTGCTTTTGTATTCTTTGGGTAAATATCGTGTAGTGGAATTGCTAGATCATAGGGTAGTTCTATTTTTAATTTTTTGAGGAACCTCCATATTGTTTTCCCCAGTGGCTGCACCAATTTGCATTCACAAGAAAGCGAAAGGGTTCTTTTTTCTCCACACCCTTGCCAACACTTGTTTATTTTATTTTTTTATTTTAGCCATTCTGATAGGTGTAAGTTAATATCTCATTGTGGTTTTTATTTGCATTTCCCTGATGATTAGTAATGTTGAGCATCTTTTCCTGTGTCTGTTGGCCATCTGTATGTCTTCTTTGGAGAAATGTCTGTTTATGTCTTCTGCCCATTTATAATTGGGTTGTTATTATTTTGATGTTAAGTTGTATAAGTTATTTATATATTTCTGATGTTAATCTCTTATTGGATATATAATTTGCAAATATCTTCTCCCATTCATAGTTTTAGTTTTGTTGTTTTTTTTGCTACAGAAGGTTTTTATTGATTGATTGATTGATATTTATTTATTTATTTATTTATTTTTAGGATTTATTTATTTACTTGAGAGAAAGAGAGAGAGAGCACAGGGGGAGGGGCAGATGGAGAGGAAGAGAAGCAGACTCCCCGTTAAGCATGGAGCTTGACAGAGGGCTTGATCTCACAACCCTAAGATTGTGACCTGAGCTGAAATCAAGTGTTGGCCGCCTAACTGACTTCACCACCCAGGCACCCCAGAAACTTTTTATTTTGATGTAGTCCCAATAGTTTATTTTTGCTTTTGTTTCCTTTGCCTTAGGAGACATATCTAGAAAAATGTTGCTATGGCTGATGTTAGAGAAATGACCGCTTGTGCTCTATTTTAGGATTTTTATGGTATCAGGTCTCACACCTTAATCCATGTTTAGTTTATTTTTGTGTATGAGGTAAAAAGGGTGCAGTTTTATGCTTTTGCATGTGGCTGTCCAGTTTTCCCAACACCATTTCTTGAAAAGACTGTCTTTTTCTCATTGCATCTTATTTTTTCTTTAAAGATTTTATTTATTTTGAGAGTGTGTGTGTGTGTGCAAGTGGAGGGTAGGGGCAGAAGCAGAGGGAGAGAGGAAATCTTAAGCAGACTCCACGTTGAGTGTGGAGGACCCTGAGATCATGACCTGAGCCAAAATCAGGAGTTGGACACTTAACTGACTGAGCCACCCAGATGCCCTTCTCATTGCATATTCTTGTTCTCCTTTGTCAAAGATTAATTGACCATATAGTCCTGGGTTTATTTTGGGGCTGTATTCGGTTCCATTGCTCTCTGTGTCTGGTTTTGTGCCAGTGCCATACTGTTTTGAATACTACAGCTTTGTAGTATATCTTGAAATCTGAAATTTTGGCACCTCCAGTTTTGTTCTTCTTTTTCAAGATCGCTTTAGCTCTTTGGAGTCTTTTGTGGTTCCATACAAATTTTAAGATTATTTTTTCTAGTTCTCTCAAAAATGCTGTTGGTATCTTGATGGGGATTGCAGTAAATCTGTAGATTGCTTTAGGTAGTATGGACATTTTAACAATATTTTTTCTTCCAACTCATGAATATGGACTATCTTTCCATTTGTGTTGTCTTTAATGTCTTTCATCAGTGCTTTGTAGTTTTCAGAGTACAGGTCTTTCACCTCCTTGGTTAAGCTTATTTCTATGTATTTTATTATTTTTGGTGCAACGGTAAATAGAATGTTTTCTTAATTTCTCTTTCTACTTCTTCATTATTAGTTTATAGAAATACAGTGGAGTTCTGTACGTTAATTTTGTATCTTAGGACCTTACTGAATTCATTTACCAGTTCTAGTAGTTTTTAGGTGGAGTCTTTTGGGTTTTCTATATATAGTATCATGTCATCTTCAAGTAATGAAAATTTGACTTCTTTCTGACCAACATGGATGCCTTTTATTTCTTTTTCTTCTCTGATGGCTGTGGCTAGGACTTCCAGTACTATGCTGAATAAAAGTGGTGAGAGTGGACATCTCTGTCTTGTTCTGTCTCTGGCTCTGTCTTAGGGGAAAAGCTCTCAGTTTTGCACATTGAGTATGATGTTAATATGGGTTTTTTATATGCAGTCTTTATTATATTCTCTCTATATTCTATATTCTCTCTCTATACATAGAGAGAGAAATATGTTCTCTCTAAACCTATTTGGTTGAGGGCTTTTATCATGAATGGAGGTTGTACTTTGTCAAATGTTTTTTCTGCATCCATTGAAATAATATGTTTATTTTCTCCTTTGTCTTTATGTGATGTATCATGCTGATTGATTTGTGAATATTGAACCGCCCTTGCACACAAGGAATAAATTCCACTTGATTGTGGTGAATGATTTTTTAAAATGTATTGTTGGATTTGGTTTCCTAATATTTTCTTGAGGATTTTTGCATCTATGTTCATCACAGATATTGGCCTTAGTTCTCTTTTTTAGAATGTCTTTATCTGGTTTTGGTATCAGGGTAATGCTTACTTCATAGGATGAATTTGGAAGATTTCCTTCCTCTTCTATTTTTTTGGAATAGTTTGAAAAGAATAGGTATTAGCTCTTCTTTAAATGTTTGGTAGATGTTGCCTATGAAGCAATCTGGTCCTGGACTTTTATTTGTTGGGAGCTTTTGATTACTGATAATCAGTCTGTTCAAATTTTCTGTTTCTGATTCAGTTTGGTAGGTTATATATTTCTAGGAATTTATCCATTTTTCTAGGGTTGTCTAGTTTTTTGGCATATAATTTTTCATAATATTCTCTTATAATTCTTTGTATTTATGTTGTGTCAGTTGTTTTTCATCTTTCATTTCTGGTTTTGTCTGAGTCATATCTCCCTCTCTCCCCTCCCTTTTTTAATGAGTGTGGCTAAAGGGTTATCAATTCTGATTATCTTTTCATAGAACCAGTTCCTGGTTTCATTGATCTATCCTATTGTTTTGTTGTTTGTTTTTTTAGTTTCTATTTTTTAATTTATGCTCTAATCTTTATAATTTTATGCTTTCTCCTGGTTTTGGATTTTCTTTCTTTTTCTAGCTGTTTAAAGTGTAAGGTTAGGTTGTTTGAGATTTTTCTTGCTTTTTGAGGTAGGCCTATATTGCTATAAACTTCCCTGTTAAAATATCATTTGCTGCATCTGAAAGATTTTGGATTGTTTTGTTTCCATTTTCATTTTTTTCCATCTATTTTTTATTTCCTCTTTGATTTCTTGATTGATCCATTCATTGTTGAATAGCATGTTCTTTAACCTCCATGATTTTGTGATCTTTCCAGACCTTTTCTTATGGTTGATTTCTAGGTTAGCATTGTTGTTGGAAAAGATGCATGGTATAACTTAAATCTTATTGAATTTGTTGAGACGTGTTTTATGGCCTAACATGTGCTCTATTTTGGAGAATGTTCCATGTGCACTGAAAAGAATGTGTATTCTATGGTTTTAGGATGGAATGTCCTGAATAAATCTGTTATATGTTCCAATATATCATTTAAAGCCACTATTTCCTTGTTGATTTTCTGTTTAGAAGACCTATCCATTGATATAAGTGGGGTGTTAAAGTACCCTACTATTATTATATTACTATCAATTAGATACTTTGTTATTAGCTGCTTTATATATTGGGTGCTCCCATGTTGGGTGCATAATTTGTTATATCTTCTTGTTGGTTCTCTGTATGATTATATAGTGTTTTTCTTTGTCTCTTGTTACAGTCTCTGTTTTAATGTCTATTTTGTCTGATGTTAAGTATTGTTACCTGCCTTTCTTTTCACCCATTTGCATGATAAATGCTTTTCCATCCCTTCATTTTCATTTTGCCTCTGTCTTTAGGTCTGAAATGAGTCTCTTGTAGGCAGCATATAGATGGGTCTTGCTTTTTTATTCATTCTGTCACCCTCCATCTTTTGATTAGGGCATTTATTTACATTCAAAGTATTCTTGATAGATATATGTGCTTATGGTCATTTTGTTACTTGTTTTATGGATGTTTTTGTAGTTCTTCTCTGTTCTTTTCTTCTATTACTCTTTTCTCTCACAGTTTGCTGGATTTCTTTAGTCATATACTTAGATTCATTTCTCTTTAATTTTTGCATATCTACGACTTATTTTTGATTGTGGTTACCATTATGTTTGTATATAACATGTTATGCACATAGTCTATATTAAGTTTATGGTCACTTAAGGTTGAACCCCTTCTTTACTTTTCTCCCTCCCCAATGTATTAGGAATATGATGTCATACTTTATATCCTTTTATTTTGTGAATCCCTTGACCAGTTTTTATAGATATACTTTATTTTACTGCTTTGTGCTTCTTACTTTTCATAGTCCTGCTTATGTTCTTTCCTTTCCACTCAAAAAATTCTCCTTTAACATTTCTTGTAGGGCTGGTTTAGTGATCACTAACTCCTTTAGCTTTTGTTTGTCTGGGAAACACTTTCTCTCTCCTTCTATTCTGAATGATAGATAGCCTTGCTGGTTAGAGTATTCTGGGTTGCAGGTTTTTTATCTTTCAGTACTTTGAATATATCATGTCACTCTCTTCTAGCCTGCAAAATTTCTGCAGAAAAATCAGCTGATAGCCTTATGGGGGTTTCCCTGTACATAACCATCTTCTTTTCTTGTGATGCTTTAAGAATTCCCCTTTCTCACTTGGTTGACCTCCTTGGGTTGATTTTGTTGGTGGGTCTGTGTGTCCTGGTTCTGGATTTCTGTTTCCTTCCCCAGATCTGGGATATTTTCAGCTATTATTTCTTCAAATAAAATTTCTGACCCCTTTTCTCTCTTTTCTATTTCTGGGATCCCTATAGTGTGAATTTTATTATGCTGATGGTATGGCTGAGTTCCCTAAGTCTATTTTCATTTATTATTATTTTCGTTCTTTCTGCTATTCAGCTTGATTACTTTCCATTACTCTGTCCTCTAGATTGCTGATCCATTTTTCTGTTTCCAGTAGTCTACTCTTTATTCCATGTATTGTATTTTTCATTACAATTATTGGGTTCTTCATCTCTGATTGGTTCTTTTTTTATATTTTCTATCTCATTGTTAAGGATGTCATTGAGGTCCTCCACTCTTCTCAAGTTCAGTGACTATTACTTTAATTCTCTATCAGACATATTACTTATCTCTGTTTCATTTAGCTCTCTTGCTGTGATTTTGTTCTGTTCTTTCATTTGGGACATATTTCTCTGTCTCCTTATTTTGCCTAACTCTTTGTGTCTGTTTCTATGTGTTAGGAAAATCATCTATGTCTCCTGTTCTTGAAAGTAGAAGCCTTCTGAAGAAGATGCCCTGTGGTACCCTGCAATGCAAAGTCCCCTGTTCTCTAGAACCTGGTGCTTCAGAGTCTCCTATGTGTGTTGCCTGCACCATGCTGCTGTGGCTGAGCCTCATTTCCCTTCAGCCCAGTTGTCTTCAGTGGCTCTCTTTGCCTGTTGTTGACAGGGCTTTGGTCCCTTTGTTGTTAGTGGGTCAGTTTGGGGCTGCCTTGGGCTTGAGTTGAGTCAGATCAGGTGTTTTCCAGAGATGCAGTAGCACCAAACTGCTAGGTCTTTCTCTGTTTTGTCCCTTGAGAAGCTTTTGTTGGTGGGCAGGACCTGCAGTCAGACCAGATGTCTGCCCCCAGCCCGTGCTGGGGCCACAGTGAAACAAGTGTGTGTGCTTATCTTCTCCTTTCCCTAGGGCAGGAGTCTCTTTGGAATGGCACTGGCCCCTGTTGGGGCTGCTTACACAGTGCCTATCTTGTGGCACCCTTTTGGATAGGCTCTGGCCAATGGCTTATTGGAAGGTACATGACTATAGGAGAACACAGGGACAGATAGCACTGTTAACAATATAGATAGAGATTGTTGGAGCTGAGCTGGTTTCTGCAGGTGTCCATGTGTCTAGGCTGGGGTAAGAAGTAGGAAAATTGTACCTGTAAGCTCCTGTTTTCCTGGGGAACTGTCCTAAAGATGCCTGCCCCTCCAGTACACACTCTGATATTAGTAAATAAATCTCCTTTCTGTATACCTCAGGCATTTTTCAAACTGCTGCTCTATGCTGTATCTCAGTGGGTCTGTTTGTTGTACTGTCTCTTTAATGGCAGGGACTCAGTTTCCTATCACCCTCCCAGGGATTCCAGACCTGAGCCCACTATTCTTTAAAGTTCCAGGTGTTAAGTCCTACTGATTGTATGAACTCACAAAATTAGGTCCTTCTGGTTTTCAAAGCCAAATTTTATGGGGATTTTTCTTCCCTGTGTGGGTTCCCCATGTCTGGGGTATGAGGGTCTATTCCCCTCCCCTCTCCTTGCCTGGGGCTTCCCTCTTTCCCACAGATAGTCCGTGGGTCTGTTTAGCTCTGGACCATGTTTTCATCCCTCCTACCCTCTTTGATTTGGTCTCTTCTCTGCATTTAGTTGTGGAGGGTCAGTTCTGCCAGTCTTTGGGTTGTTTTCTTAGTTATTTACATCGATATGGGTGTTATCTAGTTGTATCCATGGGATGAGGTGAAGCATAGGATCTTCCTACTCTGCCATCTTGCTACATGGGACTCCTCTGTTTTACTTACCTTTTGTAATCTGTTTTACATATATCCAAAGTCAAATCTACAAAACAAAGTATATTTAATAATTTCTAGTTTCTATTCTTGTTCCTTCCATTCTATTCTTTCCTTCTTTGAAATGTTCTACTGTTTCTATAAATACACATCTTTAAGTCTTCTTTAATTTCAGAATGTATTTCTTGGATTGTTGTATTATGTTTTGTTTTATTCCATTGCTTTGGTTTTATTCTCTGTCTCTTCATTCTTTTAAAAAATTATTTCTATATATTTCCTTAAACCTGTGTCTCCATTTGTTAATTTTTTTCCATTTTGTATTTCTTTTATGGCATTATTTTGTTTATAATGTTTATCCACTCTTATGTCTTTCTAGCTTATCCTTTATTACATATTTTTTCTTTATTATGTAAGTAGTTTAAATTTATTACATGAACTTTTATTTCCAATTCTTTCTCTGTGTTTTCTTAGCTCTCTTTTCAATTTTTCTTCTTGCCCAAGTGTTGTGTTTCTTATCTTCTCTAAATAGGATATCTGCAGTACTTTCATATCTTCTTTTTTAAAAAATTGTTTTACCTCATTTAAAAAAAATGTTAATTCACAGCTTTCATTTGTTGTGGGAGCATGTTTTTCTGCCATTTCTTTGTTTGTGTACACATTTTCCTCCCCATTTTTTGCTTCTTATACTAATTTATTATGAGATTTGAAGGTAACCCTTTTCTATTGCATGTTTTTAAGTGAAGTGGGTTTTCCCCCCTGCATTCTTAGAAAGGGAGTGTAGCAGGTAATGATAGTGCTCCACTGGATACTAAGTATTCCCCAGCATCAGTGTGATTGAGTTCCCAGCAGTATGCACCTGTGCCCGTTTCTCAGCTATTCCTTACTTCATATTATGAACTCTTGTGTAGTTCTGCTGAACCCTTGCTTGTCAAGTCCTTGAGGAACAGACCCCATGTGACCCTATTCCAGATTATTCTTACATAATATCAACACAGGTAATGGGAAGTATAGGAGTTTGAGAAGATTTTGGCAGTGGATAGATGAGATAAGAGAGTGATAAAAATGTACAAAACAACCCCAGTATATGTTTTTTAAGAGAGCAAAGCATTTCGACTTTTCTCCTGAGTCATATCTTTGACATGTCCTTAATCAGCCATGTAGAAAAATTACTCAGTAACCTCATTGGGTGCTTGATTAGAAAAACACACACATCCTTACCAAAGAAAATAGTGACTTAATTAGAGATAATTGACTTTTTATATACATTTTAGAGTATAAGTGAACATACTGAAGACTTTTATTGACACCATATGGCACTTTCTCACAGTGATACTCAAATTATGTAGAACAAGGCTAATCAAAACTAAATAGCTCATCAAAAGGTCTTCCATTCTAAGATGCTGCTATTTAATTCTGGAGGCTTTTAGATATTTCCTTGGACACAGAAGTACTTTATATATTCTTTCATTCAAAGCATGCCAAGTTTCTAGTAAATCAGCCTGAAAAAGTTATCTTTGATTTTCAAATCATAAGTGTAATTTTAGTGGTTACCATTTCTTTATTAATTTATCAAATATAAATGTTTTTCTTGAGATTTGATGTCTGATCTTATTTATTTGTTACTTTTAGAGATCTCATTTTTGACTGGACTCAGATTTGGACCTAGAAGCTCTCAGAGAGGACAGCCTCTGTCTCTTGGCAATTTGTTCCTGGTATTTTTCTTTGGCCTCCTTCATTCTCTTAGCCAAAAGTTTCACATATTCTGCAGTTTCTTCCTTATTTTTCTTAGTAGGCTGTTTCTGCAGAGTGACAAGGCACAGTAGTATTAATGAGTCCAGGGTTTTTTCACACTAAGTTGAGAACACAGATATCGGCATCCACAATGGAACCCCAAATAGAATTGCACTTTCTTTCTCCAGTCCACCTTGACCCATAGCAAGAATGCTGCTTACTCAACAGCAGCAGGACACAGCCATGGGTCAAAACACCCTGCTTGATGGGGAAGCCTTGCTTGTCATTGCCACCATGATTTGGACAATGTAAACCTTTCCATCCTTCACCCAGAGCATCAGCAGCAACATCTGTGACCGTATGCTTCTCATAAAAGGTACAAAGTTTGTGTTTATCGTTCACTTCAGTGAGTTTCTGGCAGCTAGTAACTGGAAAAGAGATATATTCAGCTTCATCCTAAAGCAGCCTACTGTCTCTGAGCCACCACAAAAAAGAGTCAAATAAATGTTTTTAATAACAGTTACACAGCTACTGTCATTTCTGTACTAAAGATTGTAAAGGTAGCGGACACTAGCCCTGCTCTCAAAGAATTGACATACTTTGCATTTGAGATCTGATTTTAAAGTAACAAAAAATGTATCTATGCAGGGTGCATGCAAGCAGTAAATGTTTAGAAAAGATTTTGGGTGGCTCATGGAATTTCTGAAAGCCTAGGCACTTGGAAGAACCAGGCTTAGCAGAAAGAAGAGGGGCTGTCAACTCAGATCCAGAGTTAAAAATCACAGCTCATCATACGACTGATGGTGTACTTTTCCAACTGTTCCTCTAGAGAATATACCTCTTTGAATAAAACAAAGAGCAACAATAAGAAAAACTCTCCATCACTGCTTTCCTGCATTTTTTTGGTTACTGACTCCAAAAGAAGCAATATTTTAGGCAGGTACCTAGGTCACGTGTTCAACCAAGCTTTCAGGAAACATAGATTTATTAGTGGGTGGCAGGCTCAAGATTTAGAAGATGGGTAATTTCCCAAACATCAGTAGACTGTTCATAGAATATGGAGAAATAAAGACAATGAATATCCACTATGTACCTTCAACATGCTGAAACAAAATTCTAGGTAATACAGAAGAATATATTGAAATGTTTTCTCATCTGTAAAAAATAGAAAAATACCTTAGCCTGGATTTAAGACACTAATGCATATATAAATTCAATGGCATTAAGTCATTATTTTATGCAGTAAATGAATACATTTTGCTCAGATCCTAGTAATTTAAAATTTTTTCTTAGTATCCGTAATTATCTATAGAATATTAAATCTATGTAATATTATATAGTAATATATTATCAATATCAAATGCAATGTATATGTAGTATATATGTTGTATATTTTATGTTAAATATTATCTGTAGATTATTCCACATCTCATATTTTTTAAAAAGATCTAATCACAATTTATCTGCTCCTGAACTACGTAAATATAAAATCTAACTTTTTTAGAATGGCATTTAAACCTTTTATAATCTGTGGGATGCCTGGGTGGTTCAGTTGGTTAAGCTTCTGCCTTTGACTCAGGTCATAATCTCAGGATCCTGGGATTGAGCCCCATTGTGGGCTCTGTGCTCAGCAGGGATTCTGCTTCTCCCTCTCCCTCCTGCCCCCAGCTCCTGCTCTCTCTTTCTCTCTCAAATAAATAAAATCTTAAAAAAAAAAAAACCTTTTGTAATCTGTTCTCAACCTATCTTTCTAGTACCACATTCTGTTACTCTCTTCTGTAAAATTTATATTCTAATTTAACCTAATTTCTAAATGTGGCATGCATTTTTATAATTCTATGCATTTGCTTGTGGTTTTACCTTGACCTAGAAGATTCTAGCTGCTACTTGACCTCCTAAGAGAATATAATTGATATGTTAAAACACAACAGGATGCCATTTTCCCTGTGAGCCTTTGCCAACTTTTCTGGAAAAGAAAATAGATACTGTCTAAGTTGTGTTAACTTTTATTTTTTACACTAGTAATACAACTTACAATAGTTTCATAGGGGAGTTCTTTTGGAAGAGTATGTGGTCTTCAGGACCTGGAATTGTATCTTACACTTATTTGTGTGTGTGTGTGTGTATAAAAGTGCCTAGAAAAATGTAAATGTTCACTAAATATTAAATATTAAATTAAAAATTATCAATAAGGAGTGGCAAGTGATTAGAAAATATTCTCTCATCTGCTGATTCTTTAAATTTTACCAAAATTCTCAGGTGGTATATCTTTTTTATTTTTATGTGAAAGTTTCCCAACAATGTATGAAATAGAGAATTTCCATAACCACAAAATAAAATTGACATTCTTAAGATGCACTGTGTTCAAAGATTAAATTACATTAGTTTGAAGTGAGAGAACTGATAAATATTAAACTAACAAGAATGCAAGATTAGTCATTTATTGACTCTATGCATATTTATGCAGATATTATACATATTCAGTGTGTTAAATGTCCCTTCTTGTTTTCATTCAATACCTGCATATACTGCCTTAGAGCCATACAGGAAGTGAAGAAATTTAGGTTATGCTAGAAGAGTAAATTTCAAATGAATTATTTTCTCAAATTATACTAGTGTTTGTTTGGGACTGATGTGAATTTTGTGCTTTTTCTCCACTCCCCCCCAAACCTCCAAATAATGCTTCTCCCTGCTTTGTTCTTTTAATGTGCTGGCACACATCATTAAATTGCCAGGCCACTTGTGAATATTTGCTAGGAGGTGATGGCATTTGTTGGCTCCTAGCATCCAGCCAAAGAATTGCATTCACCATCAGTTAAAATAATAACGACCATTTACTAAGTAAAGAGTGAGAGCTAGCTATTTGATAAACATGTTACATGAATTAGCTGTTTTAATCCTTGAAACATTTTGTTTTATTTATTTATTTGTTTTCCTAATTCCACAGGGCATCTTTATTTATTTATTTATTAAATTAATTTAATTTTTTTATTATTATTATTTTCAGTTGACCAACACATAGTACATCATTAGTTTTAGTTATAGTGTTCATGATTCATCAGTTGCACATAACACCCAGTGCTCATCACAACATGTGCCCTCCTTAATGCCCATCACCCAGTTACCTCATCACCCCATCCACCTCCTCTTCTGTGATCCTCCATTTGTTTCCCAGAGCCAAGAGTCTCTCATGGTTTGTCTCCCTCTCTGATTTCTTCCCATTCAGCAATCTACACATTCAATATAATCCCTATCAAAATACCATTGACATTTTTCACAGAGCTGGAACAAACAATCCTAAAACTTGTATGGAACCAGAAAAGACCCCAAATAGCCAGGGGAATTTTGAAAAGGAAAACCAAACTGGGGGCATCAAAATGCCTGACTTAAAGCTCTATTACAAAGCTGTCATCATCAAGACAGTATGGTACTGGCACAAAAACAGACACATAGATCAATGGAACAGAATAGAGAGCCCAGAAATGGACCCTCAACTCTATAGAACTAATCTTCGACAAAGCAGGGAAGAATAACCAATGGAAAAAAGACAGTCTCTTCAATAAATGGTGCTGGGAAAATTGGACAGCCACATGCAGAAGAATTAAACTGGACCATTCTCTTACACCACACACAAAGATAAACTCAAAATGGGTGAAAAGCTTAAATGTGAGAGAAGAAACCATCAAAATCCTAGAGGAGAACATAGGCAGTAACCTCTTCCTCTCGACCTCAGCAACTTCTTGCAAGACCTGTCTCTAAAGGCAAGGGAAACAAAAACAAAAAATGAACTATTGAGACCTCATCAAGATAAAAAGCTTCTGCATGACAAAGGAAACAGTCAACAAAACTAAAAGGCAACCTACAGAATGGGAGAAGATATTTGTGAATGACATATCAGATAAAGGGCTGGTATCCAAGATATATAAAGAACTTATCAAACTCAACACCCAAGAAACAACATTTTAAAAAGCATTGCTTTGATATCATTTTAACTCATCAAGGAGACTGATAGTTGGAGTGGTTCTATTATAGAATAAGAAGGGCTTGAACCAGGTTTCTACTGGGTTTGTACATCTGCAAAGACTTGCTCTTTTAATTGCATTATCACTCATGGGGAAAAAAGTAATTCAAAAAACAGCTTTACAAGCGTTTTCAGATTCTGATCTTTAGGAAAGACCTCTCTATTAGCTGAAGTCTATGGTGCAGTTATTATGGGTGTGCTTCTGCCTAGGCTGAGTTTCCCCATTGATAGTTTATATTACCACACCGTACGGTTAATAACCACACCCATTTTTTAGTACTATAGAATGCCAAAGGTTAAGAAATATCGCTAAGGTTGTTATTCTAGGTAGCATGTAAAGATGCAGAGTTCGCAAACAAAACCTATTATTTATTAACAAACACTATCTATTTCTTTAGTTGTTGGAACAGAGTAATTGATGGATCAAAGCAACTGAAGACTAACTTCTGATCATGACATGGTGGAGTAACTGATTTTAGACTTACCTCTCATAGTAAACAATTATACAACTGGAAAAGTTTATGAAGAGACCGTTATTATGCAGCAGATCATGCAGGACTGCTAGTCTTAAGAGAAATGAAGTAAGCACCACATTCACTTTTTGCCTGGGAGCATTTTCTAAACTATGATGCAGAGAAATAAAATACAAGAACAAAAGCCAGTCTCACCGGATGGAGAAAACAGAATGGAATGCGGAATTGCTATGCAGCTGGAATTTGCAAGATATGGTACTGAAGAGGGTTTCAAGATTTACTATAAAACTACTGTGTATAAAGCTGTGATAATTAAGAGAAGGTGGTTATCGACATCGAAATAGAAAAATACCTCAAAAGAATAGACCAGAGAATCCAGACATGGACTTACAAATATACGGCCAATTTTAATTTTGCACAGTAACACCAAAAGAAATCCATGAGGAAAGAGAATTATTTTCAACAAATGGTGTTGTAACACTAGATATTTTATGAAAAGAATGAAGTTTAATTTCTAATGGCACCAAAGAAAAAATGACTAGAGATAAATCTTTGACCTAAACATGAGAGCTATAATTTTGGAGTTTTAAGAAGAAAGCATGGGAGAATACTTTTTCACATTGTGGTAAGCAGAGATTGTTATGACACAAAAGGCATTGTTATGGATTGCATTGTGTCCCACTTCCCAAATTCCTTTGTTGAAGTCCTAATTCCCAGTACCTCAGATTGTGATTTTATTTGAAAGTAAAGTTTTGCAGATGTAATTAGTTAAATTAAGATAAGGCCAGTAAGTGGGCCCTCATCTAAAATTATTGGTGTCCCTATTAGAAGGAGACATTTGGAAATAGACTTGGAAAGAATGTGTAAAGACACAGGGAGAAGACAGCTATCCACAAGGCAAGGAGAAAGGCCTCAGAAGAAATCAACCCTCTTGATACATTTATCTCAAACTTCTAGCTTCCAGAAATCTGCCAATATATTTTTCTTATTTAAACCACCCAGTTTACGGTACTTTGTAATGACTGCCCTAGCAAACTAATACAGGTACTAACTATAAAAGGAAAAAAAATCCTAAAATTATAAATTGCATTTCCCATAAAGATTGAAAAAAAATTTTCTCAGCAAAAGGCACCATTAATTAAGAAAGTGAAAATGAAAGCAACAGACAGCAAGAAAACATCTGTGACACACATATCACATCTACTTAACGAAGGACTCATGTGCAAAATACATAAAATTCTTATAAAACATAATACTCGAATAACCTAATTAAAAATGCACAAAAGCCATCAACTAATACTTAATACAAAAAGAAATGTCAGAATGCCAAACACGTAAATAAATACATGTTCAACATCATTTGTCATCATGGAAATGCAAATTAAAACCACAACAAGATACTACCCTATGTTCACTAGAATTGTGAAAATTACACACATACACACACACACAAGCACACACTCACATTGACCATATCTATTGGTAGGAAGACTATGGTGCAAGCATAGCTCTCAAAAATTGATAGTGCATATTTAAAATACTAGAACTTCTTTCAGATACTTTTAAAAGATTTTATTTATTTATTTATTTGTTTGTTTATTTAGGAGGGAGGGAGGGAGGGAGGGAGGGGAAGGAGTGGGAGAGAGATTCTGAAGCAGGTTCGTCATCGGCTGAGAGTCTGACCCAGGCTTTGATCTCATGACCACAAGATCATGACCTGAGCCAAAACCAAGAGTCTGATGCTTAACGGACTGAGCCACACAGGTGCCCCTCAGATACTATTTTTTAGTTTCTAATGCATTTAATCTTATGCTAACTTTCTGACACAACAATTCTACTCTTAGATTCACCAAGCTTATGTCCACAAAAAGAATCATACAAAAAATTAGATTAGCTTTATTCATAAGTACCCAACCTAGAAATAACACATATATTCATCCATTGCAGAATGGATGGACAAACTGTTGCATGCTTATACAATAGAATGCTATTCTGCAGTAACAAAAATGATTCACTGATATATGTGAAAACATGGATGAATCTCAAGAGCATTAGATGGTCGGCACAAAAGAGTACATACATATAATGCTTCTCCACATATGTAAAGTTCAATAATAGGCAAATATTTTATAATGGGGATAGAAATTTGAATAGTTGTTGTCTATGCAGCCAAGGAGCTATTGACTAGAAGGGGCCCTGACTGAAATACATCAGCGCTAATATATAAAGATCCAATATTGAAATTAAAAACACAAAATTAATAAAATTAATAAATTAAAAATTAAATAAAATTAGCAATGAAGTAGGGTTGGGTATGTGCAGTTTAAAATTTCAAGTGTGATAACTTCTCTATTTTTATGGCACAATGATTTTGATTTATCATATTGCTAAAAAATGACCTTTATATCCTCTTACTGGGCTGAAAACCCTTATTATAACCAAAGGTGACTCAAAAAATTGAAACATTTATGAAGCATGGTAAAGCAGACTGTAGAAAAGTGATATATTTAGATAGTCATGTACATTTATCTATATATTTATATCTACAACTATATCCATATCTTTATTCATACATAACTTTCCAAGATTTAGAGAACCATAAGAAGAAAGAGCAGATCAATATAAGTTTCCCATGAATTCGCTTGGCATTTCACAAATCTGTTTTTTCCTACTCTTAACGCATTTTGACTTTGAGTTCCACAATCTACCTATAGTAGTCCAATGACTATTTCTTGATTAATTTATTTTTTAGTACTGATTATATGTGTACAGACTTAAATATGTGGCCTATAACTTCAATGGTAATTATAATCAAGTGCATTTTAAAAATGATTTGTCCAGGACCGTATGTTCAGCAACTTCTGTACGTAGGCTGCTGAAGACAACAGGATTTTTTTTTTCTAGACATGCTCAATGACCCCAGAGTCTACTTGATGCATTAACTGATGGTTTTGCTATTTTTCTCATATACACCTGATAAACTGCACAGAGTTAGATGAACTGGAAAATACTAGCTATAAACTAACTTTTTCGATAAGTTTTGGTAGCACCCCAAAGCTCAAGGATCACTGAGGGTTTTAGTTGGCAGGTGTTTGCAAAGGGTCATTTACATCTGATAAGTTGCACACACCTGCTTCCATTTAAATCCCTTAAAAGAAGGGAGGAAGAAGGTGATTTCTGCCATCTTCCTTAAACTTCCTAATGACTTCCAGGTGGTAAAATGAAACAGCACAGAATTTTATAAAAAATTGTGCTCTAACTTCTTCCATTTTTAGAAGTCTTGAGTCTCAAAATTTGGAATTAACTTTTCCATATTTCTGGGAGAAAGGAAATTATAAAAGCATATTTCTGATGGTTTCAAAATGGCCTCTGCTTTACTTTAGTTTTTTAGAGTTAAATGAGTGTGTATATTATGAGTGAAATACAACTATGGCTTTATCTTCAATGAAGCCACTTCTATACAGCCTTCAGACTTTATTCTGATCAGTAGATAGATATTGGACATTTCTGATCAGTAGAAAGATATTGGACATTTCCATATATCAGTAGAAAGATATATGGAAATCCCATATGAAACTATGTAAACTATTCACTACTTCTATCATTTCTTCTGTCTGCTCTACTATTTAATAATTATAGAAACCTATTAAGAAAAACCCAAGGTCACAAAGTCCAAATTCTTCACCTTACAAGTGGAATATATAAGGGGAAAAATATTTAGTAGAAGAAAAAATTTACACTATAGTTATTTTGGCTCAGGCCCATGCTTATATTATTATAGCTCAGTGTTTCTGATATGCCATTTTATCCCTCATTTCAAATATAAACACATTTCTGCACAAAATAGTAATAGTTCAGCTTAAATGTATATTCATACAGTTCATTAAGGATCTGATGTTAATTTTTCTAAGAAGGACGTACTGCCTGGCCTACTTCTCACAAGATGAGAATGGGTAAATTAATGAATGAAGTCCCTCAAAAAGAGTTTAAGATAATTTTTGTTTGTACCCAGTTAGTCCTTTGGTTTAAAGTTATATTTGCTCTGGAATGAATCCTGGATCAGGCAGTTAAATGTGTATGTTTGTTGGAGGGGTGGCTGCCTAGAGTTGGAAGAGATATGTCACGAGTAGGAACCATATAGGCCACTTTTGAAGAAACTGAGTTCATGTATATGAGACATTCAAAAAGTCTTCCCATATAAAGTTCTTGTCTGGTTTCCAAGCATTATGTTAGTACTGGTGCTTCTGAAGACACTGGGCACCTCACATGGCCAATGGCTTTCAAATGTGCTTTCTCACTGTCCCTTTCCTGAACCTCCAACAACAGATTCAATGGTAGATCCTTTGAGAAAGCAAAATGGTGGCATATTTATCCTTCCAGTAGGTGCAGTACCTCACTTTTTCCCCTAACATATCACATGGCTTGTTCCAATGATATGCTTTGAAATCCATACTCTTAAAACAAGAGTTTATTATTTTTGACAAAGATTACAAATAGAATAACATGGTGTGAACTATGATTCTTTTGTTTGCCTGTCATAGGCACATATTTAGCATGAGATCCCATAGGGTGATATATCCTCTGATTTGGCAAGTACTTTAATGGCATGCACATTGCTACAGACAGATCAAGTGTGATTCACTAACTTCTATGCCCCTATCTTAGAGGGCATAGAAGAGCCAGTCAGATCAGACCCAGAGTAAATCTGATGGCTTAGAGATGCAACTTAACTTTTATCAAATGGGTTTTGTGTTTTCATTCCTCCACTTTATGAAATCAAAAATACAATACTTTAAAATATTGACTAGAGCTCGGGACAACTGTTTGGAGATGATCTTTGGGACAACTGTTTGGAGATGATCTTTGGCACATACATTGTATTCTTTATGGAGACACTCTGTGGCCACCTATGGAAATCTTGTTATTTATAAAATCCAAAAGTTAAAAAATTGAGTTTTGAACTCAGACATAAATTTAAGTTCAAATTATGCTTTTCCTGTGTTGTGAGAAAATAGTTATCATAGAACTCATATGGAACTAGTTCATTGACTCCTCTGTCCATTTCCACTTTGGCAAAGAAGAATAAATAAAAGAAACCTACTTCTTTGAATGACAGTGTAGGCTAAATGAAGTAATACTTGTAAGTTTTAGTGATCATCTATATGCTCCTGACTTTGATGATTTGATACAGACATATTTAACTCCCATAGTTTGGTCACGTTGAAATCCTGAGGATTTGGGACTGCCTCTGCTGTACAGATCCATGTCCGTATTCATATTCATACCCATACACACATACATACACATTCACCATGCACATGTTATCGCAAACTTGAGCATTCAAGTGTTACTTTTGGATCCTCTTTTATCACCCAGCACAAATACATCTAAGATACTGTAAGATTAGAATGAACAAATAGATAGCATTTTTTCACCAATATCAACAAATACCTGAGTTCCTATTGAACTTTGGAATCCTGCTGATACTGAGTGCAAATTTTAGTGAGTAAAGTTAGACAATAAATGCACAAATAAATAGAATAATTTCATATATTGTGAGGGCTAAAAAGTAAAACACAATAATGGATAGATACTGTTTGAGGAAGTACTAATAATAGTTGTACTGGAACATTGAAGACATACAAACCATTTGCCAAATCAGGTATAGAGGGACTGATATTTCAGTTAACTCACAACTGTGTGAAACAGCATCCTAGCTCAAACAAATTACAGTTGAGGGGCACCTGAGTGACTCGGTTGAGCATTGGACTCTTGGTTTTGGCTCAGGTCATGATCTCAGGGTCATGGGATCGAGCCATGTGTCAAAATCTGCACTCAGCGGGGAGTCTGCTTGAGATTCTCTCTGTCCCCTCAACCTTGGTCCCTCCCCCCCACTCTCTCTCTCTTTCTCTCTTCTCTCAAATAAATAAATAAATCTTTAAAAAATTACAATAAAAATTCATAGGCTATGGGTGATAGACATTGGGGAGGGTATGTGCTATGGTGAGTGCTGTGAATTGTGTAAGACTGTTGAATCACAGACCTGTACCTCTGAAACAAATAATACATTATATGTTAAAAAAAAAAAAGATAGCAGGAGGGGAAGAATGAAGGGGGGGAAATCGGAGGGGGAGATGAACCATGAGAGACTATGGACTCTGAGAAACAAACAGAGGGTTCTAGAGGGGAGGGGGGTAGGGGGAGGGGCTAGCCTGGTGATGGGTATTAAAGAGGGCACGTACTGAATGGAGCACTGGGTGTTATATGCAAATAATGAATCATGGAACACTACATCAAAAACTAATGATGTAATGTATGGTGATTAACATAACATAATAAAAAAAAAGAAAAAATTCATAGGCCAACATGAAAGAAGCAATATGGCAATAAAGATCAGGCAAGGTCACATGGGCTTTGGTGGAGCATATCAATGTTAGTCTAGTAAAAATGGGAAGCAATTTAAAAATACTAGAAATGCATGTCTTAAAATTATTTCACCTCTTGGGGCACCTGGGTGGCTCAGTCCGTTAAGTGTCTGCCTGTGGCTCAGTCATGATCCCTGGGTCCTGGGATTGAGCCCCACATCGGGCCCCCTGCTCAGCAGGGAGCCTGCTTCTCCCTCTCTTGCTCCCCCTGCTTGTGTTCTCTCTCTCTCTCTCTCTGTCAAATAAATAAATAAAATCTTAAAAAAATTATTTCACCTCTTGAACATTTTTGAAAGCAGCACCATTCCGTTTTACTACTTTTGGGGGAAACTATTATTTTTCACTACAGTATAATTAATCGACGACTCTCTTGGGTTCTGCTTTCATAACATGTTGAGAATATGACCAAACCTCCCCCTTTACCACCTTGGTTCAAACCATCATCTGTAGCAATGTGCAGGCTGTCTTAGGTTACATGTGCAGTAAGCTGAATCCGAGACAGGGTTTCACATGAAGGAAGTTTATTAAAGACAGTCCCTGGAGTTAATACCTGTGAAGGAGTAAAGAAATTAGGATAAGGTGGAATTGAACTGCTGTGCAATCAAGAAAAATATTACAGCTGATACTTCAGGGTTCTCTGGAGCTGAAATATCTTCGTAGTTGTCCCATCTTCAGGCAAGCATCCCAGGCTTTTATACTTTCTATATCTAGTTGTGACTCTTATTAGAGTAACCTCAGAGGAGGTGGCATGACCTTGGGCACGGTGGTACTCCTAGGCTGATAGCAATCCCTGGAGAGAGATTCAGCTGAGAGCTCTCAGTCACAAGCAGTCCACAGTAGCAGGAACAATAGTACCCGGTCCTGAAATAAGGGTCTTTGTGGTATACCACAATGATCACTTGGTCCACTTACTTCAAATAATACATTCTGGGAAAAACTCTTCTAGGATTCAGCTGGTTTCTTTTCCTGGAAAAATCAACATGAGAAACATTAGTGGGTGAACTCATGATCATGTGGAGTCCCATGGTCATACACTCTCCTTCTTTCTGGTGTCAGGGCTAAGTGAGGAACTGTTAGTCAATTAATGTGAATCTTCCACTAAGAACAGCATATCCTAACTTAGCGTGCTGTGAGTCTGCATTGTGATTGTACATTTGGGCCTCCATAAATTCTACACTGGATCTCCACCCACCCCTTTTGCTACAGTAACTTGCATAACAGCCTGAATAGGCTGCAGAGCCATGTCTTGCTCTGTACCTTACTCAAAGTGGGGAGCTTTGTGTCAGAGTTGGTCAGAGTGATGGCCTCAAGTGTGTAATATGCATCTTCCAAAACCTGCAGAAACTGAAAAATTTTTTTGAATAAAGTAATTATGAATGTGAATTAGACTGTGTAAAAATTTATCTTTGAAAGTCATGAAAATATTAAGAAATGTGATTTTGATAGGACATAGATTTATGGGGAGTTAAGGAATGTGATATTGATGGGACATCAATTTATGCGAATGACTCTTAAGTTCTCTAAAATCTAGGATAATGCATATTGCAGAATTGGAATACAGTTTTAAAAATTTACTGTATATTTTTTAACTACTTTAGCAGATTCCTCACATAAAGGGGTTATACAACTGTGGTAGGCCATGGCCAGGCTAATCACATGGGAGCTTCTAATATATATGAAGACACAGTAACAAATGTGTGATTATATAATTATGGTCTTGTAAGTATTTCTTTAATGAGAATAATATGGATTTTTGAGTGCTGATACATTCTTCCAACCCTGTAGACAATTGCTGCCATATCTTTTGTCTTGCTGTAGTCCATACTCTAGAAATTTGGATTTCCTGCTTTCCCCCCTTACATTTCCAAATCATTTCTTCATTTAGTTCAATCTTCTTTCTGCCCTAAACATTTCATTAAAATAGTTCTTGCTAAAGCCACTAAAGTTCATTTTCCGTCCTCATCTTTACCACTCAGAGACATTCAATGGTTTTAACCTTTTCTTATTTCTTTAAGCAATGTTCCTTTATTTTTTGTGATATCATTTACTCATTTTACTTCTTACTTCATCACTTACTCTTGATAGCTTTTCTTCCTTTCTCTAGAATTTAAGTACAGTGGTTTTAGGGATTCTTCAGTTCTTAGTCTACATTTGTTTCCTATAAGATCTCATCTACACCTTAGTTTCAAACACTCTTTCTCTGCTAATAATCCTACTTATTAGCCCCACTGAATATCTCGTAGTAATCTCAAGTTTAACATGTCCAGTGAGTATTTGCTAATGTCCAAATGTCTTGTAGTTTAAAACAAGATCTTTTTCAAATATTTCTTGCTTCAGTGAATGAGACTACTAACAGTTTATATCAGAAGACTGTAGACTGGGTGGCTAAAACAACAGTTTATTTCTCACAGTTCCAGAAGCTGGGAAGTCCAAGATTAAGGTGCTGGCAGAGTAAGTGTCTAGTGAAAGCCCACTTCCTGGTTCTTCCTGGTTTGCAGATGGCCATCTTGTTGTATCCCCACATAGAAGTAAGAGAGATCATCTCTCTCCAGTCTATTTTTATAAGGGTACCAATTCCAATCCTAAGAGCTCCATCCTCATGACCTCATTACCTTCCAAGGGTCTAACCTCCAAATACCATCGCAGTGGCGATGGGGCTTCACAAATGAATTTGGATGGTATGGGGGGACACAAACATTCAGTTCATAGAACTCATCCTCAATGCTTCACTGTCTCAAAAACAGCAAAAGAGCCAAGCAAACAATCAAACAATATACTGCCTAAGTTCTCTTTATTATATCTATCAAATATATATCTACTTTGATTCATCTGTAATGTCACTGTATCATCTCTTCATGGACCACTGTAAGGATCTCATTACTGGGCTCTCTTGTTAACAGGACCACACTTCAAAGCTATTACTTACAAGCAGGCAGAGTAATCTATTAAAATGTAAATCTGATCCTATTGCCCAGTTTTTAGAAACCATTCAGTGTTGTCTCATTGATTTTAATGGAAGTTCTGAATAAAGCGTGCAAAGTCCTTTGCTCTGCCAGCTCAATCTTGGGTTAGCCAACCGGTTTCATTTTAGCCACAATGATCTTCCCAATGTTTTATGTGATTTAGGGATAATTAAAATGGTTCAGAATGAAAAAAACTTACATATCAAAAATAATGCAAAAAGAACACTATACTGCCCATTAAAATAAAAAAGAACACTATACTAAAAATCTATTAAGAAGGCTTAATTAAATCCTCATAAACCTCCTGGATGGATGGTATTTTCTAGTCACAATGCATGAGTAAATTCATGGCTCTTTGAACTCAGTCACTCCTTCTCTTGAGCACTGACCAGTGAGAGAGAGAGGATTTACAGAGGTTGGCATGGAAGGAACATTGGCTTAGAGGTGGAAAGGGCCAGGAACCATGGACTGGGAGTAAGATGGAAAAGTGAGGTATTGAGGGGCACCTGGGTGGCTCAGTTGGTTAAGCCTTTGCCTTTGGCTCAGGTCATAATCCCAGGGTTCTGGGGTTGAGCCCTGCATTGGGCTGCCTACTTGGCGGGGAAGTCTGCCTTTCCCTCTCCATCTGCCTCTCCAACTGCTCAAGATCTCTCTCGCTCTCTCTTTCTCAAATAAATAAATAAAATCTTTTTTAAAAAAGAAAATATTTTTAAAAAAGACAAAAAAGAGAAAAGTGAGGTGTTGAAATTGTTACTCTTCATCTCTCATATACAGTCCTGGTTGGATCATTGCTTGCCATTGGCTAATACAAAGGAACAAGACAGCAGAGCCAGCCAGGAAAGCAAAAGAAAGTTCACCACCTGCTATATAGAGGATGGTGTAGAGATCCAATTGCAAAGAATTCAAGTGGGAGATGTGTTTATGAGCATACAATACAACACTGATTAATGATCAAAGAAACAAAACTGGAAGAGTCAGAATATAAGAGACTTCTTAACTTATAGAGTTGGAATATAAGAACACTACTGCAAGGATCTTTTTAAATGTAAAAATGTTGATGAATTTCTTTCAAAAAGAAGACAAGATTGCCTTCTTGCTTGTCACCAGTAGGGTTCAACAAGATGTCGGAGAACTTGGAGTATAAATAAACCAAGTGAAGTGAAATAGGTGAAAAAAGGATTAGCAGGGAAGACACTATATTATTTTTATTGTATGGGCTCAATACATAAAAAATCAATAGCATTCCTCTCTACCAATAATAACCAACAAGAAAATAAAGAAAAAATGGAAAACCATTTCAAATAACAATAAAATCTATAGAGCATCTTGGAAATTATCTAAAATAAATGAACACAATTTTATGGAGAAAACAGTTACATTTTAGATTTTCTAAAGCAAATTATGTAGATCTCAAATGCATAAAAGTTTAACAAAAATGAAAAATGTGTAATATATTTGTTATTTATAGCATAATAGCACATATGTATATTAAAGCACACATAAGGCAGAGGAGAATATCATTCAAAGATTTACATCTAAATAAATACCTGGTGGATTTTAGAAACCCACTTTACATACATTACAGGAGTTACTTATAGGAGCAAGGGGATGGGATTAGAGACGGGGATTAAAAGAAAAATATACAATTTAAAAATAAAATCGTCCTGTGTTCTTGAGATGTTGGTTTTATTACTTCTTAAAAATGAATAGGCCAGTAACACTGAGTCAGAGAAACTTCTCTGTCTCTGAATCTGAGTCTTTAGGATTCTATATTATTTATGAATTTTTTATGTTAGACTATCAGCTGGCTTTTTTAACCATCCTCATAATATATTTGTCAATTTCAGATTGCCATTTATCAATTGCTTCAATATTTTACCCAGTTTTCCTTTTAGTTTGCTGTCATGATGATCTAAATGTCCAAAACCAATATGAATCATGAGAAAAATTTTTGCACATTTCTATAGTTATCTCTGCCACATACTCATTCACTTAGTTGCTTAACATTTGTTACTAAGTGCCATAAATCAAGCCCTGGAGTGATATTCAAAAATGCTTTTGACTACATCTCTATGACCATCTTCAAGTATGTAAAGTTACAAATTGAATATTAAATATAACAATAAAAATAATAAATTAGTATAAATCAGAAAAGCGGTATGTCTGAATGATGGTAATATATGATTCAGAATTAACAAGTATGTATTTATTAGCATATGCATATAAAATTATGTATTTTATGTCTCACCTTGCTTAATTCACTCAAAATTCTCTGTAATGTAAGATTTAATTTCATCGCCTATATGAAAGGCTCAGAGAAACTGAGTTAACTGTCTGCATTTAGATTTTTCAACATGGAATCAGAATTTAAACTCAAGAACTCTCCTAACTCAAACATAAATTAACTAACAGGAGGTCACCTATATATACATAATGAAAAGCCAATAATTTGGATGATCTGGAGAAACAAACTGGAAAATTCAAAGAATTAAGAATTGTGTGACTTTCCATAGAATAAGAAATAGGACAATAATTTCTTTCCATATAAAAATCTAAATATTAAGTAAAGTGAAATTAAACAAAATAATTTTTGTTGAAAAAGAATCCCTTTCAAATATTCTTTTCTACAGGCTGGACAGCCTTAGGCAGAAATGAAAATGGAAGCATACAACTGTGGTGGACCATGGCCAGGCTAGCCACATGGGCACCTCTGATTGATACAATGACTCAGTAAAATAAAATGTGTGATTATACAACTATGACCCTGTAAATATTTCCTTACATGGGAAATAGTGTGGACCCTTGAGTACTGACATATCTCTTCAACCATCTAGCCAAACGTGGTATAAAAAGCAAAGGCTAAGGAAGGGTCTGTACCTCTGGGCTCTCTCACCTGTGGATAAGGGTTCCGTAAGGACTGCTTAGGTCAAAGAAAATTGAATATGTTTTTATGAAGAATAAAGGAAAACAGCAGTGAGCCACATCCACTTCTGTTAAAGTTAATGTTATGTGACTCCTTTGTGTTTCTTGTATGCTAAGCTGATAGTAAACTAAAATTAAGACAATTTGTCTTTCTCTCCAGTTCTTCAACCTGGAAGAGCTTGGAACTGGTCTGCTTTGGCTGAATCATATTTTGTTTCAGGACCTGTCAATCACTGCCTTGGTAATCTCCCGTGTTTTGATAATTAAAAGTCCCATGCTGTCTCTTAGATTATCCAGAAAATCTATTTCGGTTTTCTGCTGAGAGCTGCCCTAACCGAATAGCATCTCATATCTGCACACTTTTGTTCCTTTTCATTTGCATTGAAATGGGTCTGCGTCAAGTCCCAAATCCCTTATGGTCCCTCTGTGTGCAGTCAATTACACTGAAAAAGCTAATTTGTGCTAAGTTTTTAATGGTCCATTTTATTGCCCTTCTGAGAAATCATATTTATCTACAATACCAATCCCAAATAATATGGTCAACCAGAAGGAATTACAGTACCATTGGAGGATGAGACTAATGAAAGCATTTCACAGAATGACCACACTTACTCTCTTAAATCTCAAAGTGGTAGAGAGAAGAGGCATTTATAGAGAGAGTTTCAGAAGAAAGCGGTTGATATGGTTGTTGCTGCTAGATAACTAAACATAATAATTTCTCAGAGGATTCATATTACAATCTCATTCTTGTCTACTCTAGCATCTTAATATGAACCTCAATGCATAGAGTCCTCCTATTTCATTACCCAGAGCATGATCCTTCAGACTTCTGTGCCTTATCATAGACTATTCCCTTTTCTTGCTATGTTCTTTCTTTTCTTGTGAAGTTGTGTTCATTCTTTAAGACCCAGTTAAAACATTACCTCCTCTGTAAGACACCCCTGATATTCTCAGGAAAATTTGATCTTGCCTGATTGTTTTTATTATAATTTGGTCTGCAAGATAAATATAGTAGTTATCACGCTGTATTAATAGTTAACTGATTATTTTTTTTTCTCCACCAGATCCAAACTGTTCATTAGTTGCAAGCATTCCATGTTCAACCTTGTATTCCTCAGGATGTAGCATGGTGCCTGGCCATAGTATAGTAAAGCAAATGAATGAATGAATGAATGAATGAATGAATATAAGACCTTACAAAAATGTAAAATAAATGAGGAAAAAGGGGAAGGGGTTTCTAGCAGTTACAATAAGAAGGATTACTGTAATGGTTAATTTTATATGTCAGCTTGACAGGGCCACGGGGTGCCCAGATATTGGATTAAAAATTTCTGGATACGTCTGTGAGGATGTTTCCAGATGACATTAGCATTTGAATTGGTAGACTGACTAAAGCAGATTGTCCTCCCGAATCTGGGTGAGCATCATCCAATCTGCTGAGGGCCTAAATAGAACAAAAAGGCTGAGGAAGGGAAAATTTACTCTATCTGACTGACTGACTGCTTGAGCTGGACATGGGTCTTCTCCTGCCTGCAAATTAGAACTTATACCATTGATTCTCCCTCTCCTCAGGACTTTGGATTTAGACTAGAACTATACCACTGGTCTGATTCTCCATCTTGATGGTGGAGAGCCTGTGAGACTTCTCAGCCTCTATAATCACATGAGCCAATTCCTTATAATAAATCTCTCTCTCTCCATATACATATATATATATGGTCCCTGACTTATGATGGTTCGACTTACCGTATTTGACTTCAGAATGGTGTGAAAGAACTAGACATTTAGTGGAGACTGTACTTTTAATTTTGAATTTTGATCTTTTCCCAGGCTAGAAACATGTGGTAGGATTTTCTTTGAGGATATTGGGCGGTGGTAGCAAGCTGCAGCTCCCAGTCAGCCACAGGATCACAAGGGTCAACAACCTATGTGTTTACAACCATTCTGTACCCATACAAACATTCTGTTTTTCACTTTCAGTATAGTATTCAATAAATTACATGAGATATTCATCACTTTATTATAAAACAGGGTTTGTGTTAGATAATTTTGACCAACTATAGGCTAATATAGTGTTCCGAGCACGTTTAAGGTGGGTGAGGCTGAACTATGATGTTCGGTAGGTTAGGTGTATTAAATGCATTTTCAACTTACTTTATTTTCAATTTACAATGGGCTTATTGGGAAGTAACTCCATGGTAAGTTGAGGAAGATCTGTATATATATCTCCTAATGGTTCTGTTTCTCTGGAAAATCCTAATATAATTACTTTCTTAGTCAATTTGGGCTATAGCAAAATACCATATACTGGGTGGCTTGAACAACAAACATCTACTCTCACATTTGAGGCTAGGTGCCAGTAGATTTGGTGTTTGGTGAGAGCCCTCTTCCTAATCTGTAGACAGCCTTCTTCCTGCTATATCCTTATGTGGGGGATGGAGAGAGGGCTCTGGTTTCTTTCTCTTATAAGGACACTAACTCTTATCATGGGGCTCCATTTTTAGGACCTAATCTAAACCTGATTTCCTCCCAAAGGCCCCATGTCCAAATTCCATCACATTGGGGATTGGAGAATAGGGTTTATATATATGAATTTAAGAGGGAACAAACTTTTGACTTATAGCAGTTACTTAATAAAAGAAAATCTTATTCCTGCCATATGGCTATTCTATGTATCAACATTAAGACATGTTCATAAATTATGAAATGGGGTTAAGAAATTACAGTGAGCTTTTTATAGTGAGTAATTACAGTGGAGTCCTGTGCTTTGATAATATCTCAGTTCTGTTTTTGTTTCTCAAGCCAAAAGGAAAAAAAAAAAGAAGAAGAAGAAGGTAGCAGGAGGGGAAGAACGAAGGGGGGAAATCGGAGGGGTAGACGAACCATGAGAGACGATGGACTCTGAAAAACAAACTGAGGGTTCTAGAGGGGAGTGGGAGGATGGGTTAGCCTGGTGATGGGTATTGAGGAGGGCACGTTCTGCATGGAGCACTGGGTGTTATGCACAAACAATGAATCATGGAACACTACATCTAAAACTAATGATGTAATGTATGGGGATTAACATAACAATAAAAAATTTTAAAAATAAAAAAAAAGGAAAAAGGAATACTTGCGGTATTCTGACTGCATTTTCAGCAAAAGAGAATGGCAATTTCATTTATGCAGACTTTCATAAGAGTAAAGAGTTGAAAGAGAAAGAAGGTTGTAAGTCTAGTTGCTATTAATCTATGTCTCACTCATTTATGCCTCATTAATAAATTTGAAACAGGTTTTGCTCCAAAGAAGCTTGAACACAAAAATTTGTGGAAAACTAATATTAGTCAACAAGTCAACAACCTACCAGGTTGTATGCTAACTTCATGATGCTTTTTGTCTCAAGCCAATGATATTAGTCTTTATTGTTCAGAGCTTTTTAAATTCACTTTTGATCAAACAAAGCTATTATTCTTTTTTACACTTTGTGAACATCTGCGGCTTAATTATTCCCATTTTTGTTATTACTTCAGTTACTTCAAGAGAAGACAAGATATTTTCATTGTAACTAGGGAGCGATCATTATCCAATGTAGGTATAAAAGAAGATTGTATTAAAATCTGGGAGCAATTTTAAGAGAAAGACAGTATCTGTTATAAAATTTAGAACTTTTTGTATCTTGTATAACATATTAAGTTTAAATTAATATCATAAATAGGAACATGTATAGCTTAGTGGGCATAGTTCATATAAAAAAACAAAGCCAAAAATAAAATTGTTGGCTCTTGTTGTACTATTTACAACACATTACCAAGTCTGCAAAGATATCTACATTCCTGGAAATGAAAGCCTTTCATTCCAAGATGTGGTGTAGTCCATGAGGATAGACCCATCCTGAAGATATATAGCACTCTAAAATACTGTTTGAATATAAGATATTTGAATAGAATCACTAGGGCAAAATATCTGAAATTTGTCTTATAGTTTTAAAGGTACCTTTTTAAATAATTTTCTCTATTAGTCTAATTAAGCATGGCAAATAGGAACATAAATTCATAAAAATTTTGAATTTGGCTTTTAAAAATACATTACTTTTTTATATTTCTAATTATATACTGCAGATTTCTGTTCTTAAAAAATTCAAATATATGTATAGTAGGAACTAATTCAGTATCCAACTCAGTCAGCTATTTAATTTTCTCTGAATATAATTCCTCAACCATTGAGCTAGACATCTTGCTAATCATGCAGTTTATCTACAGAATGTGAATAGATAGCCTTAAGGATTGTGGTGACCCTCAGGAATGATATTTTTGATGATCACACAAATCCTAGGAATTTCTCTCCTTCTACTCTTTCTCTGCCCATGAGTAAGCACAGCTGTGGTTATTAAAATACTGGAAAAAAATAATGCTCTAGTACTAGCCCTGTTGATCCCAGGAATTAAGTAATGCCTACTTTGCAATAAAACCAGCTGTTGGGGAGTCACAAGACAGGAATCCTCTTTCTAGATTCCCTGTCAGTGACAAGTAGACCAAAATAAATTAATGCTATCTTTGCCATTACAATTTGCCACACATAGTAGATATTTTCACATTTTCCTCTATCCTCTGGAAACAATATATTGTTTCGAGTTGAATTAGCAGTGCATCTATGTTCTTGACACACATGTGCAAGTTGAGGTTATTTTGCTAAGATATGATAATGTAAATATACTGGATATGAAATGCTTAATCAGCTACAACCCCTTGACACCTGTGGCTAGGGATTGATTGTTTAATGTTGTTAGGAAGTATCATTGCTTCCATTTGTCTAGTGGGAAGGGATAAGAAGTTAAAAATTCCTTTCACCATGATGTTAATCAGGAATAACTCTTAACTGGCAATGTAAAATAGCAGAATATTCTACATGCAGAAAGTTGATCATTACTTCTTAGACTAGGCAAGACAGGCAAAATCATAGCATAGCAATGTTTGAAGAAGTTTTATGATTTAAAATATGAAAGGCTAGGAAGCTAAAATAGATGTATTTCCTCCTTTCCTCCAACTAAGCACAGCTAAATATCCCTGAAAATTATATATAAAACAAACACTAGAGTACCCTGACAGGTGGAGACAAACAGGCAGCCTGTTTAGGAAATTCAGGAGCCAAAGACTGAAATGGTACCAGTTCCCTGGAGTTTTATTTTGCCTCATATGGTCCACACTTGAAGCTAAAGAAGTGAGCAATTATTCAGAAATACCAATGTGGGCAAGACAAACAAAACAAAACAAAACAAAAAAAACAAGCCTTGACCAAAGTTTATCTGCCCTAGCCTTAAGACTGAGCACAAAGCAAAGCTACCCATTCTTACTACTCTTATTTAATATAGTGCTAGAAATTCTAATGAGTGTAACAAGGCAAGACTAGGAAATAAAAAGCATATAGTTCGGACAGGGCTTCTCCTGCCCCTAGTGATCTTTGGTTTTTTTGAGAAAGGAGAAAGAAGGCTCTGAAGCATGGAGAAAGGAGACAATGCTTTAAGGTCCACCGGGTGTGTAACATGAAAGTCAGGATGCCAAATGGTTATGTCTTATGGAAATGGGAGTTATCTGCCCTGCAGAGAGAAACAAGAGAAAACTTGATTGATACTCATTTCAGACTTGCCTACTTGTTAGTTTGTTGCCTAAATTCATAGTGCCCTGGGGACTCTAACACTTCAAACTGAGAATATATTTTTAAGTGGTCCTGGATTAGTAGCAGTCCTAAGAACGGAAAAAAGTGTGTGCAGATCTCTGAAGGAGTGCGTATTCAATCCAGGCCCTAAAGATTTTCCATAGGTCAACTTCCATGGAACACAAGCTCAGAATTGAATATCCCCAAATACATACCAAATACATACCATACCATTATGAAGAACAAAGCGTCATGAATGTTAGTCAACAAAAATCAAGCCGGGCCTCAGAATGACAAAGACGGGAGGTGACAAAATTCATCAAAAGCAGAATATAAATTGTTTATTGATTAAAAAAGTCACTATCAAAAGTATGAATTAAGAACAAGAGACTACAAAAATTGGATGGGAAGATTTGAAAAGAATCCATAAAGAGATTCTAGAAATGAAAAATGAATTAAATCACAAAATGATAAGATAATGAGCAAATTAGAGACAGCTGAGTAAAGAAAAGAACTTAGTGGATGTCAATAAATACAAATAATTGTATGAAACATACATACTATTTTCTAACTTTGGAGGTTAAAAAATAATGTAGAACTAAAATTCTGAGAAGTTGTAACATATAATTGGTGAGGAGTATGATCTGATTTTGAGTCTTCCTAGGACTTTATAATATTTAAGCAGAAAGGAAATATGTTATTAGCTTTGGATACTATTGAGTTTGTATATTAAATTTTGAGGGCTAAACACAAAAAGAATAAATATAACCACCAAAATAGAAAAGTTTTTAAAAATAGAGAAAAATAAAAACATTCAAGCCAAAATAAAGCAGAATGATAGAAATAATCCCAAATACATGATTGGTCATAATAAGTGAAAATGTACTCAACTCTCCAGTTAAAAGTTTGAGATAGGTAGAATTGGAAACAAAAACAAAGCCAGCTTTGGGCTTTTGCCAGTAGTCAAAATAAATAAAAGAGTGGAAAAATGGTATAATAGGCAACTATTAACCAGAAGAAAGATGGTATATAGATTGAAAACAAAGAACAACAAAAGAAAAAACTGGGAGACCATGCATTTCTAGATTAAGAGGAATTTTATAGAAAGTTGCAACAATTGAAAATAACAGATATCTAATCATATTACCTTAAGGTATATGAGACAAAGGTTGACAGAATTATAAAGGTGAAATAAGAATATCCCCTTATAGTGATAGTTCAATACCAGCTTTCGGGACTAGAACAAAGGAAAAGGAATTATAAAAGCACAAAATATTCAAACAAAATAATTAAAAACTTTGGTCTAATGTATGTATACTTTTATACTACTTTGTACTGCAAATAGGAAAAAAGTTTCCAAGCACTACTGAAATAATATAAACAAACAAATACCACCTACACTTGACCATAAAGCAAGAGTCAGAAATATTTCTAAAGATTTTGACCATTGATTGCTATGATTAAAAATCACGTTCTCTGACCAAAATACAAATGAGATGAGAAATAAATCATAATAGCCCCCTGAAAGTGTCATACACAAACATTATAAAACACAATAGTAATTAACTTGTACAAAAAAGGGAAGAAATATGGAAATGAGAACCACTCATGGACGATAATACAAATATTATATATCAAAGCTTGTGAAACAAAGCTATAGTAGAGTAGGAAAGAGAAAAGGCTAAAAACCATCCATATTATTTAGCTGGAACTAAAGCAACTGAAAAAGCCAAAAGAAGTAGGAGGAAATAATCCAGATTAAATTAAAAATTAATCATGTAAGTAAACAAAGAGGCAATAGGGATCAACCCACCCCAAATCAGTTATTTGGAAATACTAACAAAATTGAAAAGTCTGGTGGCATTGCTTAAAAAAGAAATGAGTGATAGAAGACAAACAATATTAGCAGTAAAATGAGACATAATTGCAGCAAATAGAGTAGTAGATGGAACAGAAATGGAATCTGTTATTTAATTATTAAAGATGGGGCTATTATAGCAAATTTGGATATTCATATAGGTAGTAAAGAAATAATGCAGAAGAATGAAGAGACGATTGCAGAAATAAAATCCTCGAGTAGGTATATCTTATTTACTGTAAAGGAATAACTTACAAACAAAAGAATTCTAAAGTGTGCACTATTATACCCATGAAAGAAAGGATTATTTCACACAGATAACACCAAATTGATCATTTTAGACCCCTATACAAATGATTAAGACAAGTTTAATTTTCCTCAATAACTTTGGAGAAAATAAATGATACTAAAATTTTTCAGAATGCTGAATTAAAACATTTTTATGAAATTTAAGAGAGCAAGTATTTGGGTCTCAGATTATTAATTTATTTAATGTTTATTTTTTCCATCTATGTTTTAACTTTATTTAACCAATTCATCTGTTTTTTTATATCAGAAATATATCATTTTGTAACTATAAATTTATTTAAATATTATGCCTTTATTAATATATTGAAACAGCTTATATCATGTCCACATTGTGGAGGAAGATAATTTATGGAAAGTAGAATTAAGATGTTAATAGTAGTCAGCAATCTGAAGTAGGGTCAAATACTTCATGAAAAAAGTTTTAAAGAAAATTTACATGGTACTTTAAAATGTTGCAAATATCTTGAGAGCTAAATAGTTGCAATTTGTAGAAAGGCCTCAGATAAGTACTGTTTTCTTTTTAACTCACCTGTTTATCATGCTTATTATGGGCCATAGCCAACATGAATACAGAAAACAAGAGAAGAATAAATGGGAATAGTTGCTTGGGGGTATGAGGATTTATAGAGGAGGAATTGAAATGATATATTGGAAAAATTTTATTTGGGGAGAAACTGTATACTTATACTAAAGTTGATTTTCCTTCTTTCTTCCAGTTTACCTTCAAAATAGTCTTCCATAATATCTCAGTCTTACAAATAGATCCTACCAAATTAATCTATGAAATGATACCATGGGGATAGAATAGTATGAGTATGCAGAGGAAATCATGACATTTGAAACCTTAAGATCACTTCACCTGTCAGGAAATCATGTCTAGAAACCTCAGCTAAGGAAAATAGAGAAGTTTAATGAATATATGTCACAGTGTTCCATTATATTACTCATGAGACTAACAATCATTAGATCCTCATTCCAAGACTATTTGTATACAATTCTCATAAGCTTGAACATAAAAATGTACATAGCTATAACAAATTATAATGGATTTGAGAGACAGTTAAGAGATAAAAGAATAATAAGTGACAGCAAAGATCCTGAAGGTAAAGGACTAAAGCATGAGAGTAGTCAATTAACTTTAAATGTAGCTTTTCTAGAATCAGAGGCAAGAATTGTATTCAAACAGAGTCTCAAATATGTCATGAAATTATCTCAACCATTACCATGACTGAAATTTGTAAAGAAATAGAATCATCATGTAAGTATTAAATTATGTATATTAAATATGTTGAATTTATTTAGAAAACCAAATATTATCAGTATCAAAATAGAATAATATTCCTCCATACTATAAAGCAATATCTATTTATCTATATCTATCATCTATCTATCATCTATTATCTATCCATCATCTTTCTAATTTCTATATACAATGACATACTGATAGCTACATGCTTGTTTTACTTCTCAAATTAACACCACCTGTAAGAGTCATTAATCTAACCATTATTTCATGTCCCAGCTAATTATAAATGCTGTTGAACAAGACATGACCTAGCATTGATCCATACAAGTCTTACTACAAATTTCCTTAAAATGCAGTGTACTGCCATTCATCATGAAATTTGCCTAGGAAGTGTCCTTTACATTTCATTTCATGCTACAGTGCTCATTTCCAAGCTGATCCTTGGACTAGATTTTCAGCTGGTCTGAGCACAAGTCTAAGGTCAGAGAACCAGTCCTCTTAACTCAGCTAACTTTTCAGGGAGCAAATCTGTTCCCAAGTCATAAGTTATGTCTCTCTCTCTAGTTGACAACAGTATGTTTCTATGTGGACACAGAAACCTCTGGGGAAGTATTTCTAAAATTAGTTCAAAGAAATGATAAGTTTACTCTTAATCCCCTTTATCTCTTTCACCCATCCCCTGCCCACCTCCCCTCTGGTATCTACCAGTGTGTTCTCTGTATTTAAGAGTCTGTTTTACTCTTTCTTTCTTTCTTTTTCATTGTTTGTTCATTTGTTTTGTTTGTTTCTTAAATTGCACATACAAGTGAAGTCATATGGTATCTGTCTTTCTCTGTCTGACTTATTTCATTTAGAATTATACCCTTTGGTTTCAACCATGTGGTCACAAATGACAAGATCTCATTCTTTTTTTATGTCCGAGTAATATTCCATTACATTTATGGAATATTTCTTCTTCTTTATCCATTTGTCTATTGATGCACAGTTGAGCTTCTTCCATAGTTGAGCTATTGTAAATAATGCTTCAATAAATATAAGGATGCATATATCTTTTCAAGTTAGTGTTTTCATATTATTTGGGTAAATACCCAGCAGTGGGATTACTGGATCATATGTATTTCTATTTTTAATTTTTTAAGGAACCTCCAAATTGTTTTCCACAGGTGTGTACTATTGCATTCCCAGCAACAGAGGGTTCCTATTTGTTCACAACCTCAACAACACTTGTTATTTCTTGTGTTTTTGATTCTAGCCATTCTGAGAGGTATAAGTGATTTCTCCTTGTGGTTTTAATTTGCATCTCCTGGTGATTAGTGATGTTGAGCATCTTTTCATGTGTCTGCTAGTTGTTAAATATAATGTTTTAAGACAAACATAATTAAATTACAAATACAATCAATTTTACTGTATTGATTAGCTGTTTTATTTTCATTACACCATCTTTTTGTCCTGTTTATAAAATTCCACCTACTAGATTCTTTTCTCTCTAACTTACTGGAAATAAAAAACAAACAAACAAACAAACAAAAACAAAAACAAAAATTTCCAGCCATTTATTTTCCTACTGAAGGGTCAGCTTCAGTTGATTGAAGTCCTTTCTGCTTAAACCAAAATTACTAGATATATTTTGTTTCCTCAGTCCATCTTCTGGTTTGTGGGGGAAATAAAAAAGCCTGTGTGGGGATTATGAGACAGGATAAAAGGCAAAACAAGCATGTTCATCAAAGAATAAGTTTAAGAAGAATAAGAAAAAGGAGAAGAAGGTGGATAAGGAGGAGGAAAATTTAGAGTATCAGAATGCTGTATGTGTGCCCGTTGCTACTTCACGAGCCTTAAATGTCTTTACACACTTACTCCCTGCAACAATGATAACCATTAGCAGTATTGTTAACTCCATTTTATACATGAGGAAGTGGAGGCATAGATCTTTCAGGTAAATTGCTCAAGATTTCACAGTTATGAAGTGGTCAAGCCTGGGATACTCAGTTCAAGAATTTGTGCTCTTAGCCTCTAAGTACACTTCCTCTACATGCAGAATCCACACTATCTTTGCTGACATCTGTATTTTTCCCCTAAAGAAGCACACAAAACACTTTTACCTGGTAAGTATAGTAAAAGAACAATTAAATGCTAGCTGCTATAACAGATAAATCTAAAGAAACCTAAAGAAACAAAAAACAACACTCACAGTAATATAACTTAGTAATTGTATTTATCGCTCAAGTTCCACTCCAATGAGGTGTTCCTGGTTGGGTGGTGCTTATCTGAGCAGTAATTCTTTTTTTTTTTTTTAATAGATTTTATTTATTTATTTGACAGAGAGACACAGTGAGAGAGGGAACACAAGCAGGGGGAGCGGGAGAGGGAGAAGCAGGCTTCCCACTGAGCAGGGAGCCCCATGCGGGACTCGATCCCAGGACCCTGGGATCATGACTTGAGCTGAAGGTAGACGCTCAATGACTGAGCCACCCAGGCACACCTCTCTGAGCAGTAATTATGATGACAAAGTTTCTTCCATTTTGTGACCAGGCCATTTTCCATGTCATAATGCCAAGTACTCAGAAACGGAAAAGAACTGTAGACTCACATGTCTTCAATAGCCAGGCCTGAAAGTAGCACACATCATCACCCAAAGCTCATCACATGAGCACTCCTAATTTCAAAGGAAACTGGAGAAATAAAGTAGCTGAGTGCCCCAGAAGGAAGAAGAGAATGTTTTATGGAATATTTAGTTTTCTCGACAACTGGGAATATTAATATCCTATGATTGTGTTCTTTCCACGTAGAGAATAATTTTTGAGTTTTATCTTAATTGTTCAATTACCTATATGTCTATCTGCCTGCCTACCTATCATTCTATTCTATATTCTACTATTATTTTAAATTTTATTATGTTATGTTAATCAGTATTGATTTATTTGGTTATAATTAGGCCATTCTCTAATTCAAAAACTAACAGATGGGCCCAGCCTTGTTAATAGCAAGAAATTTGTTCTGACAAAATAGGATAAAATACTAGAAAGTATTATTCACAAATTTGTAGTTAATTTTGTGATCAAACCTTTTAGTAGATATTATACAGAATTAATGCATTAATAAAAACTGTGGGGTATTGTCAATTTTGAAGTTTGTACAAAATTTAAACAAGATTAAGTAGTAAATTTAGTTTCCCAAACAAGGACCTTCTACATATTTTAAATATTCAAATTATCATCACTGCCATATTCTTTTCTGTAAATTTGAATCAGTCATCCATATTCATATTGCTTCTCTCTTGTTTTTCTATTCCTCTGTAACAAATTACTCTCAAAGTTAGCAGTTTGAAGCAACATGCATTTCTTTTCTCACAGTTACTGTGGTTAGGATCCTGGTAATGGCTAAGTAGGTGACTCTGGTGCAAGATTTCCCATTAGACTGTAATCAAGAGGTCAGTCAGGGATAAAGTCATCTGAAGGCTCAACTGGGGAATGATCCACTTTCAAGTTGACCCACATGGCTGTTGGTAGGTTTCATATCCTCCCTGGCTTTTGCCTGAACACATCAATCCCTTGCTGGGTGGATAGTTTCTTCCTCTCAGTGCAAGAGCTTCAAGAGAGCTTCAAGAGAAAAATATAGATGTCAGCAAATAATTACTTCAAGAGTAAATAAGGGCATCCATGATGAAAGCTTCAACCTTTTTACAATCTGATCTGAGAATTGACATCCTGCCACTTGTGCTATATTCTAGTCATTAAAAGTGAGTCATGAGAACTGCCCATAGTAAGGGAAGATTTCAGAAGAGCATGAGTATCAGGAGGCAGAGATCACTTGGTACTATTTTAGAGACCTACCACACCTTTAAAACATTCATTAAATTATTTAATACTATAAACCATGCTTGCAAGAAGAAAATTAAGGAAAAAATATGCTATCTTAGAAATTAATCAAATAGTCTGAGATGCTTCCATTAGAATTTTTTGAGTTAATCTTATACCCTTTGCACAATTCTAAATTTAATATGTCCTTCAAGCATATACAACAGAATATTTCCTTTGAAATAAATTGCTCAAACTTTGTGATTTCCTGTGGCAGCAATTTACTTTTATTCCCATTGACATTTTGTAGCTTACTTTTTTCTCTTTTCTCCCCAGTGTTCCCCTTCATTATTTGAAAATCCCAAGTGGCCTTGCTTTGATCTTTCTTTCTGGACTGAAAGTTCTCTTGTCTTTGGGATTTTTAAGCTAATGCATATTTTAATGTACAAAAGATTATTATATTTTCAGGGACCTCATGGAATATGTGAACTTGATCATTGACCTTATTGTTTAGGAGCATTTGTTTAAGTGGATAAAGTAATGAGTTGTAAAATAGAAATCATATCATGGTTCTTCGTGCCCATTCAGGAATGCCTGTTTTAAATATTCTTAAAAACCTCAAAATATATCATAAATGGTATAGAATCTTCTATGGACACTATATTATACTACTTGGAATATTTCTTAGTTCTTTTTTCCTCAAAAGATAGACTATTTTTCTTTTGAAGTGAATTTAATGAGTTCATCATAACACTTCCCATTTTTAACTTATTTTAATAATAAACTGATTGTAATATTGCATACAGCCTATTTTAATACTACTATAAGGCAAACATATATCACATTTATTATATGGCACTTAAAGAGGAAACATCACTCTAATGCAGAATAATTTTAACTAAGATTAGGAAACATGAATCTTTCCTAAGGGGTCTTGCAATTCTTTATATTTGAAAGAAAATTAGGAGAACATTAAAATGAATACTAATGGTATATGTTTACAGCGATGTTAATTTATTCCATGGTTAAGAAAAATTGAATACCACATTGTAGCTGATTTATATAAAGTAATGGTGTTTAATATATTACATGATATTTGTGGCATAGATCAAAAATATTTTTGATTCATCTGTCTTTATAAATCCTGTGATGTAGCTCACCAAAGTAAAATGAGGTTTGTTTTTGTATCTATGAGAGAATAATTAACTCTTAGTGATAGAAGGGATTTTAAGCACCATGTAATCTAATTAGTTGGGGGGCAGTCTGGTGATAGAAACCACACAATATTTAGAACAGGAAAAGTTAAAACAAAAAAAAAATAACTATAAAAAGGATTCAAGTAATAGCGGATTGGATAGTGAGAAATAATGAGAACTGTAGTGAGTTGAGGAATCACAGATATAAAGAATAGCCACTATCTGTAAGGCTGAAGCAGAGTGCCATACAAGAGAACTCATTGGAAAGACACCCAGTGGAATGCTATTTATGGGTGGTCCCTCAACTGTGGCATTCCATGAGAAGATGGTGGGTGTCCCTGAGAAAACTGCAGGTACTACGCTCTGGAGAAGCCCTACAATTTAGGAGATAGGTGTTGGAGAAATCATACCCTACCGGAGCTCAGTGGCTGGTGAAGCTGTTCATTGCAGGAACAGACTTGGGAGGACCACTGAGCTGCAGGAGTTCAGCACTGGGGAAATTGCATGGTATAGGAATCTGGTTGAGAACAGCATACTAGAACCTGGAAGAGAAAAGCTCTTTGCATCTCCAGTGTCCCTTCAACACCCCCTTCTGACAATATTTAGCATTGTACCAGCTGGCAAAGGAACATTCTTTAAAGAAACCAGATCCACTTTTACAGAGAAAGCAATGAAGTATGGATTTGTAGTTGAGATGCAGTATGTTGATACCTGGGGAAGTCCATCCCTTTGGCTACTCAGCTTTTATATATAACCTTCTGCACACATTTGTATGACAATTAATGTCTAACCAGGTATTTATATCCACTGAACAGGGTATAGCTATCCTTATAAGTGAGAAAGTTATCACACTTACTCCCAAATTAAGAGAGGCATGGCCCAACAGTCATTATGTCCCCTGCTGACAATATTAACTATTCCTTAAATTTCATACAGTGCCACTGAATACTTACCACCTTACTTCAAAATCTTTGGTGGTGGCATTAATTTTCACAACTCGCTCAGGAATGTCATATTGCTTCTAGTTCATGTTCTTGCTAGGGAGTAATGTTCCAGGGACTGTCACCTAGACTTTTCTAACATAATGAACCTCAATCAAAGTTCAGAGAGGCAATATGGGGATTCTGTAGTACCCAAGTATGTTTATTTCATTTACATATTCAGGAACTAGGGAAGTAACTATAGGGTGGATCTGTGGATTAATTGGTCTCACTGAGTCAGACTTGAGCTAAGACTATAGCTATCACTTGACTACCATAAAATTCTACTTGAGGAACACTAAAATTTTGGGTACCCAGGAATTAATATCTTTTAAAAGCCAGTGTCTTGTAATCGTCAAGAAGTCTGGGCTTTTCTTTTCTCCCTGTGAATAGTTCCTCTAGTAAATGCCCATTGGCTAATTGGGGAAGGTTTAGAGAAACATTTAGGTATTATTTGCAGGAATGGTGCAGGATCCTTCTTCAAGAAATCCTATCTTCCTTTTCAATCTCTGTATTAATTTAGGTCTGGGAACTGGAGAGAGGCTGAGACTCTCCACTGTACGAAATCAAGTCAGGGTGTTTTTGACTGTAAGACTAAAGTTCTTACTGTTACGTAGCTCAAGTGCTATTCTAGTGGTTTTTCCATCTATTACATTCCCATGGACATCATGATCAATTAACCACTCACTGCTAAGATCTCTGAGGGTCAAGGCATTCTGTTTACCACTACGTCCCTGCTTTCCTTTATAGTGTATGTTTCTACCTCATCTTTGGCAAGTTAAATTCTGCCACTTGTCCTCTGCTATTCTAGAATCTCATCATTCACATTAAATTAGAGAACTTATCTGAATACTGGAATCCTCTACAACTATATCTCGCCTAAAAAGGAAAACTATCTCAGAGTTTTTTAAGGATACAGGTCTTCTCCTCATTAATGAATTTCTCAATGCCTTATTGGAGGGTATGTCTTTTGGATTTTTTTTATGGAATGTATCTCAGAGATGGGTATGCATGTCATATATGACAAATCCTACCTTTGCATTCTCTCCTCCACATCATGCCAGGAAAGATCTGGCTCCTTGACCTCATTAAATATAGGCTAGCTTTGTTCCCAAGGTTTAGTCAACCAATAAAGAAAGTAGTTAGAGCTACCTCCAGATGAATGAGCCAGCATTTTAGGTCCAGAGTCTCCATTACGTACATTCATATTAATAAGTTCAGCCTGATCTAACACTCTTAGACCCTTTCCTCATATATGTTATCTAAGTTTCTGCTAATATTTTATTAAATTTTTTGATAACTTTTTGATGTATAACCTCTTTTGGGGGGTCAGTTTGCTTACTTGTCTCCTCTCATAACTAGGGGTTATGGGTAAAGTGACCATAAGGAGTAGTTATACGGAATCATGAGGAGAATTATTATTCTCTTTGAAGGCATCTACCTTAGTTGAATGTAAGAAAGTTGTTATTTGTTTTGTTTTTGTTTAATTTATTTTTTATTATGTTATGTTAAACACCATACATTACATCATTAGTTTTTGATGTAGTGTTCCATGATTCATTGTTTACATATAACACCCAGTGCTCCATGCAGTATGTACCCTCTTTAATACCCATCATCAGGCTAACCCATCCCCTCCCCTCTAGAACCCTTAGTTTGTTTCTCCCCATCTCCCCATCCCCTCCCCTCTAGAACCCTTAGTTTGTTTCTCAGAGTCCGTAGTCTCTCATGGTTCATCTCCTCCTCCGATTTCCCCCCCTTCATTTGTCTCTTCCTGCTATCTTCTTTTTCTTCTTCTTCTTTTTTTTCAACCTAAAATGTATTATTTGTTTCAGAGGTACAGGTCTGTGATTCAACAGTCTTACACAATTCACAGCACTCACCATAGCATATACCCTTCCCAATGTCTATCACCCAGCCACCCCATCCCTCCCACTCCCCACCACTCCAGCAACCCTCAGTTTGTTTCCTGAGATTAAGAATTCCTCATATCAATGAGGTCATATGATACATGTCTTTCTCTGATTGACTTATTTCGCTCAGCATAATACCCTCCAGTTCTATCCACATCGTTGCAAATGTCAAGATTTCATTCCTTTTGATGGCTGCATAATATTCCATTGTATATATATGTGACTACTTCTTTATCCATTCATCTGTCGATGGACATCTTGGCTCTTTCCATAGTTTAGCTGTTGTGGACACTGCTGCTATAAACATCGGGGTGCACATACCCCTTCGAGTCCCTACATTTGTATCTTTGGGGTAAATACCCAGTAGTGCAATTGCTGGATCGTATGGTAGCTCTATTTTCAACTTTTTGAGGAACCTCCATACTGTTTTCCAGAGTGGCTGCACCAGCTTGCATTCCCACCAACAGTGTAGGAGGCTTCCCCTTACTCCGCATCCCCGCCAACATCTGTCGTTTCCAGACTTGTTAATTTTAGCCATTCTGACTGGTGTGAGGTGGTATCTCATTGAGGGTTTGATTTGTATTTCCCTGATGCCGAGCGCTGTTGAGTACTTTTTCATGTGTCTGTTTGGCCATTTGGATGTCTTCTTTGGAAAAATTTCTGTTCATGTCTTCTGCCCATTTCTTGATTGGATCATTTGTTCTTTGGGTATTGAGTTTAAGAAGTTCTTTATAGATTTGGATACTAGCCCTTTATCTGATATGTCATTTGCAAATATCTTCTCCCAATCTGTCGGTTGTCTTTTGGTTTTGTTGACTGTTTCTTTTGCTGTGCAAAAGCTTTTTATCTTGATGAGGTCCCAATAGTTCATTTTTGCCCTTGCTTGCCTTGCCTTTTGCGATGTTTCTATGAAGAAGTTCTAGGAAGAAGTTCCTGCGGCTGAGGTTGAAGAGGTTGCTGCCTGTGTTCTCCTTTAGGATTTTGATGGACTCCTGTCTCACATTTAGGTCTTTCATCCATTTATTTTTATTTTTTTTATTTCTTAAAGATTTTATTTATTTACTTGACAGAGAGAGACACAGCGAGACAGCGAGAGGGGAAACACAAGCAGGGGGAGCAGGGGAGGGAGAAGCAGGCTTCCCGCCGAGCAGGGAGCCCGATGTGGGGCTTGATCCCAGGACCCTGGGATCATGACCTGAGCTGAAGGCAGACGTTTAACGACTGAGCCACCCAGGCACCCCCTTTCATCCATTTTGAGTCTATTTTTGTGTGTGGTGTAAGGAAATGATCCAGTTTCATTCTTCTGCATGTGGCTGTCCAATTTTCCCACACCATTTGTTGAAGAGACTGTCTCTTTTCCATTGGACATTCTTTCCTGCTTTGTCGAAGATTAGTTGACCATAGAGTTGAGGGTCCATTTCTGGGCTTTCTATTCTGTTCCATTGATCTATGTGTCTGTTTTTGTGCCAGTACCATACTATCATGATGATTACAGCTTTGTAATAGAGCTTTAAGTCAGGCATTTTGATGCCCCCGGTTTTGGTTTTCCTTTTCAAAATTCCCCTGGCTATTCGGGGTCTTTTCTGGTTCCATACAAATTTTAGGATTATTTGCTCCATTTCTTTGAAAAAAGTGGATGGTATTTTGATAGGGATTGCATTGAATGTGTAGATTGCTCTAGGTAGCATTGATATCTTCACAATATTTGTTCTTCCAATCCATGAGCATGGAACATTTTTCCATTTCTTTGTGTCTTCCTCAATTTCTTTCATGAGTATTTTATAGTTTTCTGAGTACAGATTCTTTGCCTCTTTGGTTACAAATCAGGTCTCAACTGGTATCAAAAGATTGGGATCATTCCCTGCATATTTTCAGACCACAATGCTTTGAAACTAGAACTCAGTCACAGGAGGAAAGTTGGAAAGAACTCAAATACATGGAGGTTAAAGAGCATCCTACTAAAGAATGAATGGGTCAACCAGGAAATTAAAGAAAAATTTAAAAAATTCATGGAAACAAATGAAAATGAAAGTACAATTGTTCAAAATCTTTGGGATGCAGCAAAGGCAGTCCTAAGAGGAAAGTATATAACAATACAAGCCTTTCTCAAGAAACAAGAAAGGTCTCAAATATACAACCTAACCCTACACCAAAAGGAGCTGGAGAACGAACAGCAAATAAAGCCTAAACCCAGCAGGAGAAGAGAAATAATAAAGATCAGAGCAGAAATCAATGAAATAGAAACCAAAGAACAGTAGAATAGATCAACAAGACTAGGAGCTTGTTCTTTGAAAGAATTAACAAGATTGATAAACCCCTGGCCAGACTTATCAAAAAGAAAAGAGAAATGACCCAAATAAATAAAATCATGAATGAAAGAGGAGTGATCACAATCAACACCAAAGAAATACAAACAATTATAAGAACATATTATGAGCAACTCTATGCCAGCAAATTAGATAATCTGGAAGAAATGGATGCATTCCTAGAGATGTATCAACTACCAAAACTGAACCAGGAAGAAATAGAAAACCTGAACAGACCTATAACCACTAAGGAAATTGAAGCAGTCATCACAAATCTCCCAAGAAACAAAAGCTCAGGGCCAGGGCTTCCCAGGGGACTTCTACCAAACATTTAAAGAAGAATTAATAACTATTCTTCTGAAACTGTTCCAAAAAATAGAAATGGAAGGAAAACTTCCAAACTCGTTTTATGAGGCCACCATTACCTTGATCCCCAAACCAGACAAAGACCCCATCGAAAAGGAGAATTACAGACCAATATCCTTGATGAACATGGATGCAAAATTCTCATCAAAATCCTAGCCAATAGGATCCAACAGTACATTAAAAGGATTATTCACCACGACCAAGTGGGATTTATCCCTGGGCTGCAAGGTTGGTTCAACATCTGCAAATCAATCAATGTGATACAATACATTAACAAAAGAAAGAACAAGAACCATATGATCCTCTCAATAGATGCAGAAAAAGCATTTGACAAAGTACAGCATCCTTTCTTGATCAAAACTCTTCAGAGTATAGGGATCGAGGGTACCTACCTCAATATCATAAAAGCCATCTATGGAAAACCCACAGCGAATATTATACTCAGTGGGGAAAAACTGAGAGCTTTCCCCCGAAGGTCAGGAACATAGCAGGGATGTCCACTATCACCACTGCTATTCAACAAAGTACTAGAAGTCCTAGCCTCAGCAATCAGACAACAAAAAGAAATAAAAGGCATCTGAATCAGCAAAGAAGAAGTCAAACTCTCACCCTTTGCAGATGATATGATACTTTATGTGGAAAACCCAAAAGACTCCACCCCAAAACTGCCAGGACTCATACAGGAATTCAGTAAAGTGGCAGGATATAAAATCAATGCACAGAAATCAGCGGCATTCCTATACACCAACAAGATGGAAGAAAGAGAAATTAAGGAGTTGATCCCATTTACAATTGCACCCAAAACCATAAGATACCTAGGAATAAATCTTACCAAAGAGGCAAAGAATCTGTACTCAGAAAACTATAAAATACTCATGAAAGATATTGAGGAAGACACAAAGAAATGGAAAAACATTCCATGCTCATGGATTGGAAGAACAAATATTGTGAAGATGTCAATGCTACCTAGAGCAATCTACACATTCAAAGCAATCCCTATTAAAATGCCATCCACTTTTTTCAAAGAAATGGAACAAATAATCCTAAAATGTGTATGGAACCAGAAAAGACCCCGAATAGCCAGAGGAATGTTGAAAAAGAAAAGCAAAGCTGGTGGCATCACAATTCCGGACTTCAAGCCCTATTACAAAGCTGTCATCATCAAGACAGTAGGATACTGGCACAAAAACAGACTCATAGATCAATGGAACAGAATAGAGAGCCCAGAAATGGACCTTCAACTCTATGGTCAACTAGTCTTTGACAAGGCAGGAAAGAATGTCCAATGGAAAAAAGACAATCTCATCAACAAACGGTGTTGGGAAAATTGGACAACCACATGCAGAAGAATGAAACTGGACCATTTCCTTACACCACACACAAAAATAGACTCAAAATGGTTGAAAGACCTCAATGTGAGACAGGAGTCCATCAAAATCCTAAAGGAGAACACAGGCAGCAACCTCTTCGACCTCAGCTGCAGCAACTTCTTCCTAGAAACATCAACAAAGGCAAGGGAAGCAAGGGCAAAAATGAAGTATTGGGACTTCATCAAGATAAAAAGCTTTTGCACAGCAAAAGAAACAGTCAACAAAACCAAAAGACAACCGACAGAATGGGAGAAGATATTGGCAAATGGCATATCAGATAAAGGGCTAGTATCCGAAATCTTTAAAGAACTTATCAAACTCAACACCCAAAGAACAAATAATCCAATCAAGAAATGGGCAGAAGACATGAACAGACATTTCTGCGAAGACATCCAAATGGCCAAGAGACACATGAAAAAGTGTTCAACATTGCTCGGCATCAGGGAAATCCACATCAAACCCTCAATGAGATACCACCTCACACCAGTCAGAATGGCTAAATTAACAAGTCAGGAAATGACAGATGTTGGCAGAGATGCAGACAAAGGGAACCCTCCTACACTGTTGGTGGGAATGGAAGCTGGTGTAGCCACTCTGGAAAACAGTATGGAGGTTCCTCAAAAAGTTGAAAATAGAGCTACCATACGATCCAGCAATTGTACTCCTGGATATTTACCCCGAAGATACAAATGTAAGGATCTGAAGGGGTACGTGCACCCCAATGTTTATAGCAGCAATGTCCACAATAGCCAAACTATGGACAGGGCCAAGATGTCCATCGACAGATGAATGGATAAAGAAGAGGTGGTATATATACACAATGGAATATTATGCAGCCATCAAAAGGAATGAATCTTGTCATTTGCAATGACATGGATGGAACTGGAGGGTATTATGCTGAGCTTAATAAGTCAATCAGAGAAAGACATGTATCATATGACCTCATTGATATGAGGAATTCCTAATCTCAGGAAACAAACTGAGGCTTGTTGGAGTGGTGGGGAGTGGGAGGGATGGGGGACTAAGTGATAGACATTGGGGAGGGTATGTACTATGGTGAGTGCTGTGAATTGTGTAAGGCCATTGAATCACAGACCTGTACCTCTGAAACAAAGAATATATGTTAAAAAAAGAAGAAGAAGAAGAAGAAGAAGAAGAAGAA
>NW_022589707.1:3163286-3163980 GCF_004348235.1 Phoca vitulina
GAAGAGGTTGCTGCCTGTGTTCTCCTTTAGGATTTTGATGGACTCCTGTCTCACATTTAGGTCTTTCATCCATTTATTTTTATTTTTTTTATTTCTTAAAGATTTTATTTATTTACTTGACAGAGAGAGACACAGCGAGACAGCGAGAGGGGAAACACAAGCAGGGGGAGCAGGGGAGGGAGAAGCAGGCTTCCCGCCGAGCAGGGAGCCCGATGTGGGGCTTGATCCCAGGACCCTGGGATCATGACCTGAGCTGAAGGCAGACGTTTAACGACTGAGCCACCCAGGCACCCCCTTTCATCCATTTTGAGTCTATTTTTGTGTGTGGTGTAAGGAAATGATCCAGTTTCATTCTTCTGCATGTGGCTGTCCAATTTTCCCACACCATTTGTTGAAGAGACTGTCTCTTTTCCATTGGACATTCTTTCCTGCTTTGTCGAAGATTAGTTGACCATAGAGTTGAGGGTCCATTTCTGGGCTTTCTATTCTGTTCCATTGATCTATGTGTCTGTTTTTGTGCCAGTACCATACTATCATGATGATTACAGCTTTGTAATAGAGCTTTAAGTCAGGCATTTTGATGCCCCCGGTTTTGGTTTTCCTTTTCAAAATTCCCCTGGCTATTCGGGGTCTTTTCTGGTTCCATACAAATTTTAGGATTATTTGCTCCATTTCTTTGAAAAAAGTGGATGGT
>NW_022589707.1:3164080-3274259 GCF_004348235.1 Phoca vitulina
CATTTTTCCATTTCTTTGTGTCTTCCTCAATTTCTTTCATGAGTATTTTATAGTTTTCTGAGTACAGATTCTTTGCCTCTTTGGTTACAAATCAGGTCTCAACTGGTATCAAAAGATTGGGATCATTCCCTGCATATTTTCAGACCACAATGCTTTGAAACTAGAACTCAGTCACAGGAGGAAAGTTGGAAAGAACTCAAATACATGGAGGTTAAAGAGCATCCTACTAAAGAATGAATGGGTCAACCAGGAAATTAAAGAAAAATTTAAAAAATTCATGGAAACAAATGAAAATGAAAGTACAATTGTTCAAAATCTTTGGGATGCAGCAAAGGCAGTCCTAAGAGGAAAGTATATAACAATACAAGCCTTTCTCAAGAAACAAGAAAGGTCTCAAATATACAACCTAACCCTACACCAAAAGGAGCTGGAGAACGAACAGCAAATAAAGCCTAAACCCAGCAGGAGAAGAGAAATAATAAAGATCAGAGCAGAAATCAATGAAATAGAAACCAAAGAACAGTAGAATAGATCAACAAGACTAGGAGCTTGTTCTTTGAAAGAATTAACAAGATTGATAAACCCCTGGCCAGACTTATCAAAAAGAAAAGAGAAATGACCCAAATAAATAAAATCATGAATGAAAGAGGAGTGATCACAATCAACACCAAAGAAATACAAACAATTATAAGAACATATTATGAGCAACTCTATGCCAGCAAATTAGATAATCTGGAAGAAATGGATGCATTCCTAGAGATGTATCAACTACCAAAACTGAACCAGGAAGAAATAGAAAACCTGAACAGACCTATAACCACTAAGGAAATTGAAGCAGTCATCAAAAATATATCAACAAACAAAAAGCCCAGGGCCAGATGGCTTCCCAGGGGAATTCTACCAAACATTTAAAGAAGAATTAATACCTATCCTTCTGAAACTGTTCCAAAAAATAGAAATGGAAGGAAAACTTCCAAACTCGTTTTATGAGGCCACCATTACCTTGATCCCCAAACCAGACAAAGACCCCATCAAAAAGGAGAATTACAGACCAATATCCTTGATGAACATGGATGCAAAAATTCTCACCAAAATACTAGCCAATAGGATCCAACAGTACATTCAAAGGATTATTCACCACGACCAAGTGGGATTTATCCCTGGGCTGCAAGGTTGGTTCAACATCTGCAAATCAATCAATGTGATACAATACATTAACAAAAGAAAGAACAAGAACCATATGATCCTCTCAATAGATGCAGAAAAAGCATTTGACAAAGTACAGCATCCTTTCTTGATCAAAACTCTTCAGAGTATAGGGATAGAGGGTACATACTTCAATATTTGTTTGTTTTTTAAGCATAAAAAGTCAGGTTTCCTAAGACATTGGAGGGAAAGGTAAAGAAGGCTCAGAGTGATTTGGAAGCTCAATACCATCTTCTAGATCCAACCAGATATCCTCATTCCAAATTCCAGGATCACATTTCTTCCAGTCAGTACTCTTTCACGTGAGGAATTAGTGAGATTTTGAATTCAGCTGTTTTTATAATACAGCAGACTGCACAATTAAATGGGTTTTATTTGCAACAATATCAACCCTGTAAGTACAAGAACTATGAGATTCATTTTGGCTGTCATGGAAGCACTCTGGTTCTGGCTCTCAGATCCTGACTTTAATGAAAGTGGACAGATCTAGATTTGTCATTTTATTTTTGTATGTGCTCAAGTGCACTGAAAGATATGCATCTCATACTACAGTTCCTGATAGTCATTATCACTGCTCTTATGGTCTAGTGCAGCAGACACTTGGGCTCCCAAGGCACTTTCTTCAATTAGCACTTCATCACAATCAGCCACAGGAGATAGCATAGTTAATTATGCCATTGCATCTCATAGGTTACTAGAACCCCTTTTGCATTGTTAAGTGGCATAGCACTATCCTCAAGCCTAAAACCACAATCAAAGATTCCCCCAAATCTCAACTTTCAGAGTCTATCTGTCTTCCATCACTCCAGATCCAACCAGGAAACAGAAACCACATAGTTCTTGGATAGGAAAAGTTTAATATAAAGCAGAGATGGGAAAGCTATACCCAATGGGCTAAATCTGGGTTAGACCCTGTTTTTGTATAACCTATGAGCTAAGAATCACTTTCAAATTTTTACAGGATTTGTTAAAAATCAAACAAAAGTGAAGAATTAAACATATGTGAAAGGGACCATATTTGGCCTACAAAACATGAAGAGAGAAGTCTCAAAATTAAAAATTAAAAAGGAACCATTACATGTGATGACACAGATACACAAAAAATCATAAAAGACTACCATGAAGGGCTCCTGGGTGGCTCAGTTGGTTGAGCGACTGCCTTTGGCTCAGGTCATGATCCCGGAGTCCTGTCAGAATGGCTAAAATCAACAACACAAGAAACAACAAGTGTTGGTGAGGATGTGGAGAAAAAGGAACCCTCTTGTACTATTGGGGGGTTGCAAACTGGTGTAGCCACTGTAGAAAACAGTATGGAGATTCCTCAAAAAATTAAAACTAGAATTACCCTATGATCCACTTACTGCACTACTGGGTATTTACCCAAAAATACAAAAAAACTAATTCAAAGGAATACATGTACCCCTATGTTTATTGCAGCATTATTTACAATAGTTAAACTATGGAAGCAGCCCAAGTGTCCATTGGTTGATGAATGGATAAGGAAGATGTGGTGTATATATACGATGGAATATTATTCAGCTATAAGAAAAGAATGAAATCTTGCCATTTGCAGCAACATGGAAAAGCCAGAGAGCATAATACTAGGCAAAATACGTCAGTCAGAGAAAGACAAATACCATATAATTTCATTCATGTGGAATTTAAGAAACAAAACAAATGAGCAAAGAAAAAAGAGAGAGAGAGAAACCAAGAAACAGACTTAGCCATAGAGAACAAACTGATGATTACTTGAGGGGAGGTGGGTGGGGCGATGGGTGAAATAGGGGATGGGGATTACAGAGTACACTATCATGATGAAAAAATAAATAAATAAAATGATAAAAAATGAACAATCCCCCCATCTCAGTTAATAACAATGAACTACCTGAAAAGGAAATTAGGAAAACAATCCTATTTACAATAGCTCTAAAAAGAATAAAATACTTAGTAATACACTTTACTAAGAAGGTGAATGGCTTTTGAATTGAAAACTACAGAACATTGATTAAAGAAATTAAAGAAGACGTAAACATATAGAAAGACACCCACATTCATGGGCTGGAGAACTTAATATTGTTAAAATGTTTATACTACACAAAGCAGTCTACAGATTCAATTCAATCCTTATCAACATTTGAATGGCATTTTTTATAGTTATTAAAAACAACCTTAAATTCATATGGAGCCACAAAAGTCTATGAATTGCCAAATCAGTCTTTAGAAAGAATAAGCTGGAAGCATCACATGTCCTGATTTTACAGAGCTCCAGTAATCAAAACGTTATGGTATGGCCATAAAGACAGATGGATAGACTAATAGAATAGAATTCAGAGCCCAGAAGTAAATACACACATATGTTATGTGATAGTTAATTTTGTGTGTCAACTTGAGTGGGCTAAAAGATGCCCACATAGGCGGTAAAACATTATTTTTGGGTGTGTCTGTTTCTGGGAGATATAGCATTTGTTTCAGTAACCTTAGTAAAGAGACCCACTCTCATTAACGTAGATTAGCATCATGCAGTCATTTCAGGGCCCAACAGAACAAAAAGGTAAAGGAAGGGCAAAATCTCTCTTTTCTTAAGCTGGAACATCCATCTTTTCCTCCCCTTGCACATCAGAGCTTCTCATTCTTGGGCCTTTGGACTTGGATTGAATTATACCCCCAGCTTTCCTGGTTCTCCAGTTTACATATGTCAGATCATGGGACTTCTCAAGCCCATAACCAGGTGATCCAATTCCAGTAATAAATCTCCCTATAAATATATAGGAAATGCCAAGAATATGCATTGGCAAAAGGATAATCTATTCAATATATGGTGTTGGGAAAACTGCATATTCACATGCAAAAGAATAAAGTGGACCCTTATTTTACACCATACTCAGAAATAAACCCCAAATGAGTTAAAGACTAAAACATAAGACCTGAAATAATAAAACTCCTAAAAGAAAACACAGGGGAAAGCTATATGACATTGGTTTTGGCAATAATTTCATGAATGACAAAAAAAGCACCAGCAATGAAAGCAAATACGGACAAATGGAATGCCACCACACTAAAAGCCTCTGCATGGCAAAGACAACAGACTGAAAAGAGAAACTACAGAATGGGAGAAAATATTTGCAATCGTATATATGATAATGAGTTAATCTCTAAAATATGTGAGGAGGTCTTATGGTATTTTGGTTGAGCAGATGTTTTTAATTATAATGAAATACAACTTATCTTTTTTTTTCTTTTGTTGTTAGTGCTGTTGGTGTCCTAAGAAAATTTTATATATTACAAGATCAAAACCATATTATCTTTTATTCATTTACAGATGGCTTGTTGCTTTAGCTTTAACTTTTAAATCTATGATCTGTCCACATTAATTTTATTTTTATTTAATTTTATTTTTTTATTATTATGTTATGTTAATCACCATACATTACATCATTAGTTTTTGATGTAGTGTTCCATGATTCATTGTTTGCGTATAACACCCAGTGCTCCATGCAGAACGTGCCCTCTTTAATACCCATCATCAGGCTAGCCCATCCCCCCAACCCCCTCCCCTCTAGAGGCCAGGTGAGCACATTAATTTTACATATGATATGTGGTAGGAAACAAGGTTTATTTCTTTTTTTCTAATGGGTGTTGTTCCATTATTATCTGTTGAAATGATTTTCCTTATGCATTGATTTGCTTTATCACCCGTTTCAAAAAATCAATTAACTATGCATGTGAAAGACTATTTCTGTATTCTGTTCATTCACTCATTTGCTCATTCATTCATTCATTCATTTATTCATTCATTCATTCATCTTGATTAGAACACTATACCCTATAGATTATTGCATTATCTGTCTTACCTCATTTTTAATATTTACTGAATTTACATAGTAAAATTATGGCACAATGTGTTCATTACTTATTGTATTAACAAAATTGTTAGTTGCACTCAAATTTTTAAAAAGTTAATTTTTAATTGAAAGATGTTTGACATATAACATATAAGCTTAAAGTGCAAAACATGTTGATTTGATACACTTGTATATTGTAATATGATTGCCATTGTAGTGACAGTTAGCACCTCTATCAAGTCATATAATGATGATTTCTTTTTTGTGGTGGGAATAATTAAGATCAACTTGCAAACTCATATTGAAAAAAAGGTAGTGCTAACGCAGATTTCTGACTTGGTTCATAATTTAAAAAAATAGCTTTGACATTTTTCCACCAAAGATGGTGCTTATTTTTCCTTTTTGGTAAATATTTTGTTTGATACCATTGAGAGCTTATTTTATAGCTCTCTCAAAGCTGTCTTCCCACCCCTAACTCCATCTCCCAATATAAAGGTTAAAATAATTAGCAATTCATTTTTGCTAGGCTCCTTTGCATCTCTGTGTGGCTTTGTGTGAATATCCTTAGGGTTTTAGTCAATATTTTTCAAACTCAAGGTCATAAGTGTAATAAGAAATCAAATTTAATGGGTAGCAACCAAAATTTTTTAAAAGCAAAAAATAAAAAGGAAATATCAGAATGTAGTGCATGTAATGTGTATAACTCTGATTTTTGAAACATTGCTGCAGTTTATATGTATGGATATATGTGTACATTAATACATCAGGTTTCATGAAAAATATTTCTTTGCATGGTTTAGGTTCAAAAATTGTGATGCCACTTGTTTAAATCATAGTTATTTGAATTTGTGTCATCTGTAGCTAAATGTATCTGAACTGGTTCCAAAATTGATACATGGCAATAGTGTGCTTTAGATTTGGAAGTAGTTGCATACAGGTGGTTAGGTGCCCATTAATCTATTCCAGCTGGGAAGTCTGTGGCCCTTGATATGAAGTGGAGAAATATTTTATCAAACTCTTTTTTATAGTATCTTGGGATGCATAAACAGATGGTATACTCAAACCAGGTAATTGAGGAGCACTTTATGAATGGACCAATTAACAAAGATGTTAAAGAAAACTAACAATAAAATGTAAAGCATCCCAAGGATAGCAATAACAAGGAGGCATTACCAATGCCACACCTGAAGAAGTAAGGGGGAAAAGTGAGACTCACAGCTATAGAAGAAGGCTGTTCTGCAGTAGTTGTGTCCTCTGGTAGAGAAGGACTACCCTAACCTGAATCTATTTCTGGTGTCTTTATTTGGTTGGATCTAAAATGAAACTAGAGATAAAGGAGCTTAAGCTTTATATCCATAAAGATTAGCCTCTGCCTGAAGGCAGAAAACATTAGTAGAAATGAAGAGGATCTCTCTAAACTGATCCAAAGTTCAATAAATAAAAAAATATGCAAAAATCATAAATTTATGTGTACCTATTATCAGCCTCAAAAATATTGAAAGAATTCATAGAACTGTAGGGGTAAAGTGGACAAATGCACCATTTAAATGGGAGATTTTTAATATAACTCTCTTGGTAATTGATAAATTAAGCAGAAAAAAATCACTAAGTATACAAAAGATTTGAATAATGCAATCAACTAATTTGATCTAATGAATAAGTGTACATTACACCCAACAACAGAAGAATACATTTTTTTTTTAAAGATTTTATTTATTTGTGAGAGAGAGAATGAGAGAGAGCACATGAGAGGGGGGAGGGTCAGAGGGAGAAGCAGACTCCCTGCCGAGCAGGGAGCCCGATGCGGGACTCGATCCAGGGACTCCAGGATCATGACCTGAGCCGAAGGCAGTCGCTCAACCAACTGAGCCACCCAGGCGCCCCAGAAGAATACATTTTAAGCTTGAAAGAACATTTATGAAAGTTGACCAAATACTGGGGTGTGAAGAAAAGCTCATCATATTTCAAAGCTTTGTTAGGCAGAAAACAATTCTCTCTGTACACAATAAATTAAATTAATGATCAGTTATTAAAAAAAAAAGAAGAAGAAGATAAGTAGAGGATCAAATAGAGGATCAAAGTTCCCTGGGAGAGGGGAGAGAACGCAATATTAAGTCAGGCTGTGTGTAAGATTCCTTAAGAAAGTAACCATTGAGGGCGCCTGGGTGGCTCAGATGGTTAAGTGTCTGCCTTTGGCTCAGGTCATGATCCCAGGGTCCTGGGATCGAGCCCCACATCGGGCTCCTGGCTCAGCGAGGAGCCTGCTTCTCCCTCTCCCTCTGCCTCTCTCCCTGCTCATGTCCTCTCTCTCTGTGTATCTCTGTGTCTCAAATAAATAAATAAAAAATCTTAAAAAAAAAAAAAGAAAGTAACCATTGAGGAAATACTTGAATATAATGAAGAAGATATCAAGTAGCTATCTTGTAGAATTCTATTCTAGGCAGATAGAAAAGCTGCAGCAATGGCCTTATATATGGCTTTTGTAATTTAAACATGGAGGCCAGTCTGGAGTGAAATGAACAAGAAGTAGTTGGAAAGTGAACAGGAGGTCTCTATCAATAATAAGGGTCTTCCAGCCATTTTTAAAGACTTTGGTTTTTACTCTATGGAGTAAAAATGGAGAGTCATTGCAAGATTTGCAAGTAACAAAATTTTACTTATGCTTTGGTGGGATCACTCCCTTCTGGCTTTTTCACTGTAAGGAGACCGTAGGAGGGGAAAAAAAAGTATCATTTGGATGGTTTATTAGGAAGTTATTGCATGATCCCAATAAGTGATCTTGTAGCACAGACAAGATGGTCACTTGGAAATAATGAAAAATGGTTGTGTCTGGATATATATTGAAGGAGAGTCAACATGATTACTTATGGTATGAGAAAAAGGATGACTCAAAGATTGTTGACTTGAGAAAATAGATATGAAGAGTTGTTATCAAAGAAGACATTAAATTCTGCAAGTAGAGTCAGTCACGTGGGGAGGGTCAAGAGTTCGGTTTTGGATATATTTTGTTTGGAATGAATATTGTATATCCAAGTTGAGATATTGAATAATCAGTTGGCAGTGTAAGTCAACCTGAAGTTAGGGAAAGAAGCCTGTGCTAGGCATGTAAATTGGCATATGGACAGCAAAAAAAAAAAAGGTATTTAAACCTCTTGGACTGGATAACATCACCAAAGGGATAATTATTAATTGAGGAGATAACATATATTATAGTCCAATATAATGAAAAGCAACCAGTAAAGAAAAATGAGGATAAAGACAACTGAAGGAAAGTGAGTTAAGAAGGAGGGAATAATCAATTATGTGTATTAAATGATAATAATTGGTTGAATACTATGAGCACCAAGAGTTGATGTTATATTCAACTAATTGGCAATCTTAAAGAACACAGTTTTACTAGGAAACCTCCTGTGAAAGCTTAGATTAAAATGGTTTTAGGTGAGAATGAGAAAAAGTGAATTAGAAAGACAAACTATAGACAAATTTTTCAGGAGTCCAGGGAAGAAAAGAATGGATCAATAGTTGGAAGAGGAACAGGGTCAGGATGATATGCATGGATAGTAATAAGTAGAACATGAAAAATTCATGATGTAGAAGTTATGTATTCATTCTCTGGATCTTGGGCAGCTTAGAGGAAAATGAAGAAGAGAACAAAAAAATATTCACTTGAAGAAAGGGATTACTCAGGAAATACACCCATGGGGTAGATGGAAAGTCCATGGGCATCCATGGTAAAGGATATACCTTACCCATTCTCTTAACCACTGTTTTTTTTTTTTTTTTAATCTTCACCATCTTTTTTGAACCCTTAGTGTTATATTCCTGTTCTCAATATCACATTTGAGTCATTATTAGTTGAACCTTCCCAGGCTTCTGTGGGAGAGTAACTGGTCAACCCTGAAATAGGCATAATTAACTCTTTCCAGGTTTTTCCACTCCTATTCTTGTGATCTTTATTAATTATTTTGGTCATCATTGAAAAACTGTTGCTTGAAAATATCTTTTAAAACATTGAATTAAGAAAATTATATTTAGTATTTGAATTTTTCCTGAAAATTAAATAAAATATGCGTTAGTCGTGTCTCTGGATTGTGGAACACTGTCTTCGTATGCTGCCTTATCAAAAGTTTTGTGACTTGTGTTTTGGAGTATGCCTATAGCTGAGATGTTCACCTATTCTCTGTTTCCCCTTTATTCCTTTGGTAATACAATATCTGAATATTAGTTGGTCCCAAACTCCCTTGCATAATCACTTCATTTCCCTTTAGAGAAAGGTGTTGTCATGTGCCCTGAAAATTCTGGCTAATAGGATGGAGCAGAATGATCTATCCTGTTCCTACATTGCATTCTTTAAGTTAAGGGTTATATTCAATACTTCCTTTTTTTCTTTTTATGCATTGGTTGAAGTGCAGACACTATCAGCAGACCCAGGGCAGCCATTTTGGTCTATAAGTTGCAAGCTCAAGATAGTTTGGCAGTACAATTAGATAGAAGAATCTGTCTACCCAGACTTCTTTAGGTAAAGGAGACATTGTTTACCTTACTAAATTCACTAGTATTTTGAACCTCTCAGTTATGCTGCTGAACTGACAACCTAAATAATGTGTTCTTTTAGCCTCTACTTTATAATAATACTCGAGGATTGCAAGGAATATTGATGCTAAATAGAATTGGGATGTTGTCTAAGTCAGAAATTAAATACTTCTGAGTAAACTGTGACATTTTCCAAACCAGAAATTCTGTATTTTCTATTTATCAGCAGAGTTTGTATGTTTTATAAATAATCATTTGGATCTGGTAGTGAGTTAAAATAATGTTGGGTATTCATAGATTGCTGATTTACTGTATTTTGAATTAGGTGATTGGAGTCTATATATGGTTAAATATGCAATAATTTCTTAGCTGTTTCAGATGATTAATACTGGAACTGGCTCAACATTTCACTCATTGCCTATGTATACTTGTCTACCAGGATGATAAAGCACTAATAGATTCTTATTACTATCCAGGGGCAAAATGTGTTTCTCTTCAGCATTTCTCTGACTATCCTAACATTTTACAATGAATGCCCAAGGCAAAATGAAAGAGTTGGAATATAATAGAGTTGAAGCAAAAAGTAAATGACAAGGCGGGGTGCAGAGATAGATTTTTTTAGATAAAAATTATTCAATATAACTCTTTTCTTCTGGGTTATTAGAGTTTTCAAATTACTATTTTATAGAATCATAGGCGTTAAAGCTAAAAGGCATGTTGAATAATAATCTATTGCAAACCCCATCTCTCAAGCAGGTAAGGCATTAATATCCTTGGTCTGCACACTGGTTTATAACATTTCCCAAGATTACAAAGTAGAAAAGTCAGCATCAGATCTAGATTTCTAGACTCCTGATGTATGAACGCTTGTAACTTCTTGATAAAGTAATGATGTAAAGTTAGACTTTGTGATTCATTTATTTTTATTCATTTTTTTACTCAATTCATTACTTTTAAGGAGTTAAGGGTATAGATTGGGCAACAGTTAATAGCCAGGGAATGATGTATTATGTGGCCAGTATAACAGTGGAGTATAGCAAAGCGTTAAGGAAACCTTAATAGAAGCTAGTTCAATTTTAGAAGTTAATCAGTTTTTTTTTTGAGCATCTAATAATCTTTAGTCATTAATTTGATTTTGTATAAATATTTTATAGTTATTATAAATATTTACATTATCAATTATTAGTTTTCTGTAAAATTTTAATTTTGTAAATACTCAAAGAAGCATTTGATATAACCAGGCTTTCCTTTACTTTCTTAAGTAAAATTGGTAATCAGTTAAGTTTTTACATGAAGGGATAGTTCTGAGTTTATTATTAAGAATAGTTTATGTTTTAGATGGGAGAAAAGAATAAAGAAGGCCATTCCAGCTAGAAGAAGTATCTTGTGCAGAGGAAGGGAACCATGAAAGACCAGGGTGTGATTAAAAATATGAGCAGACTAATGCAGCTCAGATATTGAATGAATTGGTGGAGGTGTTCAATGTGTCAGCAGGGATGGTGTGTAGCCTAATTGGGAGTTGATTTGTAATACAGCTAAGAAATCTGGATTTGTATCCTGTAGGAAATAAAGAAGCAAGAAAGATTTTAAGTATGAAAAAACACGATTAGTCTTTTTTTTTTTTTTTTAAGATGACCCCTGTTATCTTCAGAGCTGAAGGTTAACTGAAGTGGAGAAATACTTGGGGTATAAATAACATAATTTTAGACATAATACAAAATTTTCCTGAGATGGGACAGTGCTGATGGAAGGAAAAGGACAGGCTTGATAGGAATTTCTAAATTAGAATTTACAATTAAATATGGGAGCTAGAAATTGGGGCAACAGTGACATTAATAGAGATTAAGGGTATGAGATGAGATTGAGATTGATTGGGAAGTGATGAGAACACATTTGTCTCTGCTAAATATAGATTTCCCAAATTACTGAATCTTTCTGAACCTCAGTGTTTTTTAAAAGTAAACTGGCAATAAATATCTATCTCAAAGGATTATTAAACTAGCTACTACACACTAAGTAACCGTGAGTGCCAGCTAAGCAGTAGGTATTGAATGAAAGGTAGTTGTTATTATTATTATTGTTTTGTTGTTATTATTGTTATTTTACCATTGTTATTACTGCAGTGAATTTAGAAAAAAGCATGTTACTGGAAAATGGAAATAAAAATCTGAATCTTGGAAGAGAGGTCAGGGATGTAGATGTCTATTTGGCAGTCATTACTGTAAAGGTGTAGTTAAAAACAGAAGATTAGACATAATTCTAATAGACCTTTGTTCTTTAGTTGTTTTCTTGAAAAAGAAATTGAGTTTTATGAACTTTGAACATCCTAAGTTAACATGAATAAGCACAAGAGCCTGTTAGCTATTAGCACCAAGTCTACAGAAACAATGGAACTTCTGCATTTGTGCCTAAGCCTGAATAAATAAATTCCAGCCTTCAAAGCTTTCTCTGAGTAATAAAGTAGGCTGGCTTTAGGCCAAAATTCAAAATATGCAAGTTTTGTCTTCAGACGCTGACTTTTCAAATCCATCACAGGGAGAGGAGGGGGCGGGGTTATAGAATAAGACTTGAAAAATCCCGAAGGGTTTTTAAGTTTTTACGCTTATCATAGCATATTCTATTCTTTCCATCCTATATTTTCATCAAAGTAAAATCAAGTTAAATGAATATTTGAAATTGACTTGAATGAAAAAGGAAATCTCAGAAGGGAAACAGTATTAGGTAAGCACAGGGAATTGTATAGGAGACTTTACTTTTATAGGAATGGAGTGTACTGATTCTTGGTATATAAAACTCAAGCCGTTTGTAGCAGTTATTCACAGAATCATATCCTTTGCTGACAACAGGCTTAAGTTACTGCTTAAACTTGAGATTCTGGTGAACTCAAGACATGATCTCCAAAGACAACATCTCCAGCACATCTGAGATACGTATTTGCTTTCCATGACTGGACACTACAGACAAATGACTCTCTCCTTCTATTCTTAAAAGGAAAAATCACCACCGTCATCACACTATCAACATAATCATAGTCACAGACACTTACAAGACACTTCAGTTGAGCCAGATCCTCTTTTAGTTACTGTTCAATTCTTAACTTATTTGATTCAACAACAACCTTATGGGGTAGGCATTATTGATAGTTCTGTTTTAGAGGAAGAACACAAGCTGTAGAGTTCACAGAACATTCCCAAGGTCACACAGGAAAACCCCTTCATTTTAGTTGGCTATCATTTCCATGGACCAAAAGTATCTTATGGCTATTCTGATTATCCAAGGCAAATAATCTTCTTAGCTGTTGGGAAGCAGTGCTACAGAATGGTCAAAGAGGGTTGCTGAAGCCGTCACTAACCTGCAGGCGAAAATGCATCATGTTCTGACTAACTCTGTGGCCTTAGAAAATATATAGAAACATTTTGAACCTGAATTTCTTCATCTGTGAAATAAAGACAAGGGTAAAGGAGAAAATGGAAAGTGTGTTGTCATTGCAAATGCCCCTAATTGGACCTAAATGGAAATCCCCTAATTAAGGGGAGATGGACCCAGTGTTTTTATAGCAAGAATTCCCAGACCCAGAAGGCACATATATGGTCATCATATAGAAACAACTCACTGAGTAGCAGAACTATTTTTGTAGATGACTGTAGAAGTTCTTTCTGAGAGATAATATGGATGGCATGTAATGGCAGTGAGCCCATAGTTCCATGATTCTCTAAACTCATTAACGTCTCAGTCTGTAAAAGCTGCCAAGACCACCAAACTTCAGGGGCATTTCTTTGAGATATGACACAGACAATGGGGAGACTTGTTCATTCACTAGCATTGTTATCTGGTTTATGTATCTTACCTTGTTTATTGGATGACTTCCAAGAATACAAAGTTAAAATAACGAACAAAGTCGCCAAGTAATGTTTTCACTCACACTTGGATTTGAAAAAGCCTATGTATTCTAACCTGGCTCAGTATATGAAGCACTTAGGACTCTACTTAATAGTACATATCAGTAATGGCTATAATATTTCATGAGAGGAGAGGGGCTTTAGAAGACTTTTCAAATTATATCATCTCTGCACCTGCCTAATGTAATTAGGATGCCCCTACTTAGTAGGTGGGTTCTAGAAATAGTAAGCAACACTGTATTTGTTTTTACAGATTAGGCTTAAACTTTTCTTGGTTTGAAACTTCACTCTGAAATTAAGGATCCGTAACATTTTCATCACTCTCCAGTAATCTAATGGACTACTATAAATATCCACTGTACTACCATCAAATCAAGTTGAATCCAGTTGAGCATATCTGTTTCTCTCCTACAAAATGTGTTTTTATTCAGTTGCTTATTTATCTTGTATTTGCCTGCTGGACTTGTGATAATTGAGACAGTATTATGATTTTTTTTTTACATTCCATCTATAAAATGAGACTTGCAATTGACTATGGATTTGAAAACTTTTAAATATTTACCTCATAATTTTGTATTTTTCTCCATAAGCTCTCTGAAATTAGTAAACATTTTGAGTTGGAGGAATTAGAAACAGGGTTAAATTATTTGCAAAAACTACCGAATAAATTAGAGAAACAATTCACAAAGTGAGGTTAACCAAATCAATCCTAAATGACTTTAAATTCATTTTTACAATTATTATTAGATTGTGATTCTAAAAATTAACTGGTATTCCATTAATGGAATCATTGTATTTGTCAGTATTTTCACTAAATATTTTTGCAGATTTAAATCTACTCATTGGACTGCTTTAATCCTAATTCCAAACCTGCCTGGTTTATATATGAATTCAGATTGTGAGCCTCAATCTAATCAAAACTGCAAGCTGGGTTAAAGCCTGATATTATTTTGTTTCTTTGTTTATTTTAATAAAAAGTAACACTGTTTCTGGATCATGTTAGCCCTTTATTAGTCTGATATAGAATGTTTATTCTTTCTATCTGCTCTAATATCTGCATGTATCTTCTTATATTAATAGAGATATGGAAACAAAGAGCCTGAGTTTTTCCTTGAAAGAATGATTCACTGTAGGGGGAAGGAGGGTCTCATAATGACTTACCTAGTAGCTTTTTACACAGTCATTTACAAAATATCTGACATCTAGAGCCATAAGATAATTAGTTTTCTTAATCATTTTTATTGAAGCGTATTTTGTGTCAGATACTCTATTAGACATTGCCTTCAAGGAGATTAATGTCAGACTGTTTGATGATGATGGTTTAGCTTCTTTAACTTAGTTTAATGCTTTGGAGATGTATTCATATTGTTGAATCTATCTGTTCTTTTTTATTTCTGAATATTATTTGCTTGTTTGAATATTACACAATATTTTATTCATTCATTAGTTGAAGGATATTGGGTTGCTTTTAGTTTTTCTGATTATGAATAAAGTGGCTATAAACATAAAAATAAAAAAAAATTAGAAAAAAAAATGGCCATAAACATTTGCACCCGTGTCTTTGGGCAGATGTGTGCTTTCCCCCTTTGGGATAAATTTCTAGGAATAAACTAGCTGTGGTAACATGTGTGACAGCATATGGTTGAAGATATCTCAATATACAAGAAACTGCTGAGTTTGTTTCTAAACTTACTGTACCGTTTTGCATTTCTATCAGCAGTGTATGAAAGCTTCAGTTTCTCCACGTGCTTGTCAGCACATGTTACTGACAGTCTTTTTAATGCTAGCTAATCTAGTCTGTGTAAGGTAGCCTCGTACCGTCATTTCTTTTTTTTTTTTTTTTTTAAAGATTTTATTTATTTATTTGAGAGAGAGAGAGCACATGAGAGGGGGGAGGGTCAGAGGGAGAAGCAGACTCCCTGCTGAGCAGGGAGCCCGATGTGGGACTCGATCCTGGGTCTCCAGGATCATGACCTGAGCCGAAGGCAGTCGCCCAACCAACTGAGCCACCCAGGCGCCCGACGTACCGTCATTTCAATTAGCATTGCTGTAGTCATTAATAATGTTAAGCGTTTTTTATGTATTTGTTATCTCTATAACTTCTTCAGATGAAATTATGTTCCTTTTATTTTATTCTGCTTATTGTTTAAACTGGGCTGCTTGTCTTTGTTTTATTACATTAAAGGTTCTCTGTGTTCTGGTTATAACTTTTTCATAAGGAATGTCATTTGCAAATATTTTCTCCCAGTCTGAGTCTTATCTTCTTATTAACCTGGATGTCTGTCAAGGAACAGCCCTTTAACATGATGATATGGTAAGTTTTCTTTTATGTTTCATGCTTTTATTTGTATGATATGATATGAAGGTTATAAATATTTGCCCTACTTTTTCTTCTAAAAAGCTTTATAGTTTGAGCACTTACATTTTACTCTATGATCAATTTAAAATTAATTTTTGTATATGGTGCAAGGTAAGGTATTTTCTTGTGTATGGGTCTACCTATGTTTTCGTTGTACTTTTCCCTTATGGGATATCCAGGTTTTTGCAGCTGTGCCTCCTTGTCCAGCATTAATTTTGGAAAATTTTTGTCCATAGGTTTTCAAATATATCTTCTGTTTCCCCTCTTTACTTCTGGGATTCCAAATACATAGATATTGGATTCCTTCATATTGTCCCACAGTTCTTTTTTGTTCTATTTTGCTTTTGTTTTGCTTGTTTGATCTGCTTTTATTTTTTCTCTTTCAGTTTGTATAATATCTAGTTTTCATTGTTCAGGTTCATCAGTTCTTCACCTAGGGGTTTTCATTCTGCTGAAAAACCCATCAGAGGAATTCTTCATCTACGATATTATGTTTTATTATCATTATTATTGGTAGCATACCTAGCTGACTTTAAAAAAATAGTTTCAATCACTGCTCTAAAATTCCTTATCTGCTCATGGACATTGTCCACTTTTCACACTATGTCCTTTAAATATGAATCATAATTATTTACAATCCCAGTTTAATTATTCCATCATTAGGACCATTTCTGGCTCTAGTTCTGTGAATTCCTTTATCTCTTGGTAGTAGTTAGCAGAACCACATCCAAGGATGTGTTGCTCTTTCTTTCTCTTTCTTGTGTCCTATAATTTTTTACTTTATGCTGAACATCATGTGCAGAAGAACAATAGAACCTGAGGTATAATATTTTTGCTTGGCAATGGATACTCCTTCCCTCAGGCAGTTAATATGATGGATTGAGCCAATGTAGACATTGGTTTGTCTGGTTTGGAGTGTTTTTGTTGTTGTTGTTGCTGTGGTTATCTTCAGTGCTCCAAAATGTTTAAATTCTTCCAACACTGGGCAGCAGCTCTTGTGTGCTTAATATGAGGCCTGGAGAAACATACTTTTTTTTTTTTTCCAGTGTCTCTGTACCTTCCTTGGTGTGTGGCAGGTATTGCCTTCTCAAAACTTCTGCTTTTCTCTCTTCTGATAAATAAGCTCTGCCATATAGTGCTGGTAGTATTGTTTTATTTTGAAATATACCTTCTGTTTCATATTGTATTAGTTCTATTAATTTGTCAGTAATATATTTAAAATAGTTCCTCTTTTTCTATGTTTTGCTTTTGAAACTGATATGATACTTTAATAATCTCACCATCTACATATTTGAAAACTACAATGCACAAACATAAAAGCAATACACTGTGCTCTTTAGAAGCCATGAGGCAGATGCACGTACATTCATTACTGTGAAGTGAAAAGAGCAAGTTGCAGAGCAGTGTATATGTTTTACTCTATTTGTGTGAACAAAATTGATTTTTGTGTTTACATATGCATAGACCATCTCTGGAAGATTGCAGAGAAAACAGGAATAGCAACTCTTGGAAAGGTAATCTGATAGGTACAGAAGTTAGAAGACTTACTTTTCACATCACATGTTTTGATAGTTTAAATATTTTATCATTTTTAAATATTACCTAGTCAAAATTAATGAAAGACAATATGTAAGCAGAACAATTTCATGTTTGAATCCTAATGTATTAATGTGTCATTTATGTAAATAAATACTTCAACTAAGTCTATAGAAAGTGTGTCTTAAATCATTCCCAAAATATCTCTAAGGTCCAGAGTTCTTATGTAATAGTCAGGAACTTCTGGCCAGATATGTGGTTCACAACTCTGGATACACATTAGCATAACCCAGATACCTTTTCTGAAAATGCCCAGGCTCTGTATCAGAATCTTAATTAAATTAGTATTGTACATGCACCAAGCATTAATCTCTTTTATTCAACATTCTTTTTTACTTCTTTTGGGGGTATAAATGGAAAACATTTCAAAAGCAAATATAAAGAGTTTAATAAATAATGATAAGGAAGCATATGTGTGTGTGACCCAAGTCAAGAAATAGAACGTTGTATTAAAGAGGGCACATACTGAATGGAGCACTGGGTGTTATACGCAAACAATGAATTATGGAACACTACATCAAAAACTAATGATGTAATGTATGGTGATTACCATAACATAATAAAATTTTAAAAATTAAAAAAAGAAAGAAATAGAACATTGATGGCCTTTCTAAACAAAATTCTCCCTCTCTCCCTTTTCCCTCCAGCCACCACCTCTAGATAAGGACTACCCAGATTTTTGGATTAACTACATCTTTGTTTTTTCTTTATAGCCGTGCCACTTAAAAATATAATTTTGTATTCCTAATTAGGTTTTATTTGGCACTGAATCTCAGAAAAAGAGAATCCTACCATATTCTTTTAGGTCTTAATACTTTCAATCCACTTTATATTTCATTTATCTCTGTTAGGAGGTAGAGGACAGACAGTAAAGTATCCCTCAAACTGAGAAGGAACTTTGAGCCTGGAAAACAAAGGAGGTTACTCCATACAGTTTACACAGTTTTTATTCAAGGTAACTTTTCTGGAGAAGCCTGATACACTGAGCTATCTTATCATTAATTAAATTGAAGTCGTCTCCATTCTGTCTCCGTTCTTTTCTAATTTTGTCTCATGGAAATGATATAGCTTCAAATATCTCTCATAACACTTATGAGAGGACTTTTCTTTTCTTTTCTTTCTGGTAAGCTTTTCCATTGAATCTTTCTCCTACTTTTTCATATTTCATGCTTTCCTCAAATGCAGGGTGATCCTTTTAAGGCCGATTGAGAAGGTCTGTGTATGTGGGAGGGCTTGTTGCCTGGTAAGATTTAGTTTAGAGAAAATCTGGGAATTGAGGCATTTTTAGGGGAACCCTCAATGCTTGAGTTAAGAGGACATTACTCTGAGGTTTTACCATTCATTTTCTCTATATATCATTTGATCATTTACAAACTTTTTCTAGAAGAAAAACTCCTGATCATTTCATTGGTGTTATAATTCCCACTTCATTCAGATGCCTGCTTTTTTCTCACCTTCTATTTTTGTGTTCAAAGCTGCTCCTGGCTTAAGCAAAATAGGTTGGATTCATCTTCCACTTTCTCTCTTAGCAGCAAATTCTGCTTTATTTACTTTATATTTCATAAATTTGTTGACATTTCTGTTTTATTCTTTTTCTGATACTACATAGATTTAATTTTTTTCTTACATTGAAATTTAGTCTCAAGAGAGAGGAAAGTTACTTTATATATATTATGTATAATATTATACACGTATAACAATCCAATATTTAATCTGAAAGCCAATTTTATGCATTTAAAATGATAGTAAATAAAAAACAGTTCTACATTATTGAATATTTTGCTGGAAAAAAATGCCTTTTTCTATGCTTTCAATTTCCATGTATTTCCCATCATTTACTCTGTAGTTAAAAGCCATGACCTGCTAAAACAGACGGCATAAATTGCTATTTTCCTGCCTTTCTAGTTTCTGCCTCTTCAATTATATGATAAAACTTAATTATCTCTGATGAAGTTAATGTAGGCATAGAAGAAGAGACTTGGTAAAGCTCCTACTATACACTTGATTAAACATAAGCCCAAAGCTGATTATTAATATTGATTGCACTGCTGAAATAATACATGTCGAAAAGCATAGATTCGGTTGTAATATGTGCACTTACAAAGGAAAGACAAGCTAAACTATGCTGCAAGAATAACAGCTGTAATAAATGCAATAAATGGTTCTATATATACACTTTTAAGTCATATATAGACTTCTGAGCTGATTTGCAAAATCAGAATCTTTAAATTCAGCACTCCATAATTTCAGAGTTTGTGCCATTACGTTCAAGTTGTATAAGCATCTAGACTCAATTACCCATCTCTTAAATTATTCCCTACATTACTTTGTGTTACTTAGAAGACATGGAGAAATTCTTCTGAAACCCAACTGATCAGTGAATGTAGTATAGCTCTCATTTCATCTCTAGAGGCATTAAAATTAAAAAATTAAAAAACAATATGTGGAGGATTCTGGGAAGATGACAGCAATGGTAGTGTTTAGAATGTCCTAGGGTTCTCTTGTTAAGCAGACAATTAGCAAAAACAATAACTCAAAGACATTGCAGATATTTACAACAAAACTGTTGACAAGGTATCCTGATGCAGACATGCACTGAAAACCTTCAACATTTATGACTTGTGTGGAATCAGTTTTATGTAGAAGGAAGCAGAAAGAAAAAAGGAGGAATATGAAAAATCTGGAAAGAGGGAACGTTCAAAATATTCAATAATTATTCACTGAGAAACCAAAGCTACAAGTGGGAAAAGTTTTGCCTGATCCCTTGGCTGAGTGTGAAGGATCTGAGGTAGTGGCTGAATTAGCCGGTGCAAGTGTGGTTATGCTTCTGCAAAGCTAATCAGCCAGGGCTAATTTCCAAGAGAAGGACATTGAGGAGAAAGTGTTGAGCATGGCCAAAAATTAAAAAGCACAGAGGGGCAGCTGGGTGGCCCAGTCAGTTAAGCATCTGCCTTCAGCTCCGGTCATGATCCTGGGGTCCTGGGATCGAGCCCCGAGTGGGGCTCCCTGCTCAGTGGGGAGTCTGCTTCTCCCTCTCCCTCTGCCCCTCTCCCCTACTCACGCTTGCTCTCTCTCTCTCTCAAATAAATAAATAACATCTTAAAAAATAAAATAAAATGCAGAGAGATAATAGAAAGGAAGAAAATATTTTATTAACGTTAAGATAGCAGAGCAGACAGTGATCGTCAGAAAACAAACCACTATGTGTGTGTGTGTGTGTGTATATATATATATACACACATATATATAATATATACATATATTATATATATATGCTATATGTATAATCACTACACAAATAAAAAAGAAGGCTATATCAAATTAGAAAAGCCACCTGAATAAAAGGTCCTTCTAAAAGTTCAGGGAAAGAAAAGTCACGGACATTATAGAAGTCATATAAATTGTACTTAACTCTCTGATAAAGTGATTATGAGTTAAATGAGAATGAAAAGCCAAATGATCTGCCTTGCTTATAGAATAAATACTGAAAGTAGAAGACATGTTTACAAACAGAACAAAACTATAACCTATTATTTCAGAATGACTTAACCAAAAATTCTCTAAAAACTTCTACAAACTCAGACCAATTTACATTTTTTTCCGTTTACATGCTCCTCTTCTTCCCCTTTTGTTCTCATCTCAGGTCATGATTAGTAGTATCAATTAGTCTGAACTAGATCCTAGAAAGCATCATTTTCTCCTCGATCTTCAACACCTCCCTCTTTCTAGTCAGTCACTAAATGCCAGAAATGTTTCCTCCTAAAGATTTGAAACTATCTTCTCTCTACTCTCCCTATCACTGACTTAGTTCAAGAATTTACCATCTTTCATGTATATTATTGAGTTATGCTCCTCAGTTGTGTTCCCAATTCCGGTTATAGTCATCTCCCATCCATGTTGAAATTGATTCCACGGAGAAATCATATAAAATACAACCTAAACTAATATTTATCAGATCATGACATGAATGACCTTTTATTTTCTTACTGTAGTCTGTCTCTCCATCTCACCTTCCATCATTCCTCCTAATGCATTTTGTAGAATACTTGCATTTATTTGTATAAATCATTATTTTCCACATTGCTATGTTTTCTTCTTTAACTTTGGTAGAATTCCTTCTTTTTGCAGTTTTATTGAGATACAATTAACATATAGCACTGTATATGTTTAAGGTACAGAAAATGGTTTGACTTATATGTATTTTGAAATGATCACTACAATAAGTTTAGTTAACATCATTATCTCATATAAATATATAAAAAATAAAAAGAAATGTTTTTTTCCTTGTGAGGAGAACTATCAGGATTTGCTCTTAACAGCCTTCAAATATACCAGACAGTAGTGTTGACTATAGTCATCATGTTGTGCATTATATCCTTAGTCCTTATCATAGGACTGGAAGTTTATACCTTTTGACCCCGTCATCCAACTCCTCCACCTCCCCAACGCCCCACCCCCTCCCACCCTCACCTCTGGTAATTACAAATCTGATTTTTTTTCTATAATTTTGCTGTGTTTTTTAAAAATTTGTTAGATTCCACCTATAAGTCAGATCATAAAATATTTGTCTTTCTCTGTCTGACTTATTTCATTTAGTATAATGCCCTCAAGGTCCATCAATGTTCTTACAAAAGGCAAGGATTTCCTTCTTTTGGGGGCTGAATAACATTGTTACATATACTATTTGTTTCACGACTTGTTTTTTAATCTATTCATCCTTCAGTGGACAATTAAGTTGTTTCCATGTCTTAGTTATGTGAATAATGCTGCAATGAATACAGGGATGCTGTCTTTTAAAAATGTTTATTACTATTGGGACCTCATCAAGATAAAAAGCTTCTGCACAGTGAAGGAAACAACCAACAAAACTAAAAGGCAACCTTTGGAATGGAGTAGATATTTGCAAAGCACATATCTAATAAAGGGTTAGTATCCAGAATCTATAAAGAACATATCAAATTCAACACCCAAAAAACAAATAATCCAGTTAAGAAATGGGCAGAAGACATGAATAAACATTTTTCCAAAAAATACATACAGATGGCTAACAGACATATGAAAAGATGCTCACCATCACTCATCATCGGAAAATATTTTATTATTTTTAAAATATTAAGGTGTACAACATGGTGCTTGGACATACATATGCACTGTGAAATAATTAGTACAGTCAAGCTAATTAACGTACTATCTCCTTACATCGTTACCATTTGTGTGTGTGTGATGGTAGCACCTGAAATCTACTCTCTTAAGAAATTTCCAGTATTTGAGGGGTGCCTGGGTGGCTCAGTCAGTTAAACATCTTAATCTTGATTTCGGCTCACGTCATGATCTCGGGTTTATGAAATCCAGCCCCACATCAGGCTCCTTGTCGAACGCAGAGTCTGCTTGTCCCTCTCCTCCTTCTCCTCCTCCTGCTCATGTTCTCGCTTTCTCTCTCTCTCTCTAAAACAAATAAGTAAATGAAATCTTAAAAAAAAAATAAATTTCCAGTATTTGGTATGGTGTATTAACTATAGTAACCTGTTCATTAGATCCCTAGACTTATTCATCCTACATAACTGCCACTTTGTTCCCTTTGACCAACATCTCTCCATTTTTCCCTCCCTTGGTAACTACTATTCTACTCTTCACTTCTCATTATTTGACATTTTTTAAATTCTACGTGTAAGTGAGATTATGTTCTTTCTGTGTCTGGCTTATTTCACTTAGCATAATGTCCTCCGGTTTCATCCATGTCGCTGCAAATGGCAGGATCTCCATCCTTTTTTTTTTAAGGCTGAATACTGCTCCATTTTTTATATATACCATAATCTGTATGCATTTTCATGTGTGGTGCACTCTGCTTGAACTGCCCTATCTCCTCTTGTCCACCTGTCAGACTCCAGCTTAACTTTAAGACTCAATTGAAATATCAGCTCCTTTAGGCAAAATCCCCTGACCCATAGGTAAAGCTTGACACCCCTTTTCCATCATATTTTATATGGTGGAAATATATAATTTTAATGTTTTGTTGATATTATTTCTTTGCCTGTGAAAGTTACCTTCAGTTAGATCAGTGGTCAGCAAATATTTTTCTGTAAAAGGCCAGGTAGTAAATAGTTCAGACTTTGTGGGGCAGTTCCTGTCACAACCTCTCAACTTTCACAATAATGTAAAATAGTATGCCCCTAACAGTAAACATACACAGCCATAAATAATATGTAAATGAACACACACAACTGTGTTCAGGTTAAACTTTATTTACAAAAATAGGTACCCAGCTGGATTTGGCCTCTAGGCCATTGTTTGCCAACTTTAGAGTTAGCAGACTAAGACTTACTTGTGGGGCTTCCTCCAAAATACATATGATGGGGTATTAGTATTTATTATATCTTAATAAATATAGAGTCCAGTCTGTTAAATAGACCTTGACTTCTCAGTGAAGACACTTTTTTAAGTGGTTGTTTCTCATCATCAACAATGGATTCTTGTACACCATAAAACTAAAACATGGTAAGCTCTATGAACAATTATGTATACTATACCAAAAATTAGACATAGCACATTTTGTTATATTACCATTCAGAAAATGGCTGTGAAAGGAATTTTTCAAGAAATGTACATCCCCATTATATGTGCGACTTCCTGCACACAGATCATAAGGTACCAGGTTGGTGCTATACTCAGAGTACTGCTTTATCCCATCTGCCTCACACACCCTCTCAGAGGTTCTTCACTCTTAAGAGTGTTACAGCTTGTTCAAGAACAATGGAAGGACAAAAATTCACACACACTAAAAAAAAAAAAAAAAAGGCATTAACTTCATTTTCATGTAAATTATTTTAGTTTATAATAGGATCATTTTACCATAGACGTAGTTTCTTTTTTTTCCCAATGATATCTGCACTGGGTGATTTTACGATCACAGTAAGTTATTCTTGGGTCTTGTGTCAACAATAATCTTTCTAGCCTTCAGGTAGTGATGATTTTGTCTTTGACCTAAAAACTAGGACAGGAGCAATGCAGAAAACATTAAAGCATGCCATATAAAACCTACTGTAACAGATTGCTTTATTTTAAAGATTAAAACCCTTAAAATCTAATAGTGGTTTCATTTAGAAGTACAATAAAGTAGAAGTTAGCAAGAGTTTGAATTCTATAAAAACATACATTTCCCAAGACCTTTGAAAATGACCTAATAAAGGTTAAACTAATAAGGCAATCACTTGAAAACTGCTATTAAATTGAAATGAGGGAATATTAGTGTTTACTATATCTCAATAAATATAAAGCCCCAGAGGTATTTTCTATTCTACATTTAAATTACTTTTACTCCCAGGGTTTTCATGAGGGACATTAAAGTTAAGATGAAGTGGACTAGTCATCACGAGGATTTTGAGTGTGCCTCAGTGGATGTTTGCACATGCGTGTTTTCAGCACATTTACAACCACTTATTTGAAATAGGTATTTTTTACTGTTGCCTGAGATAGGGTCCATAAGCTTTGGCTTAGTTTCCCATTGCTACTGTAGCAAATTGCAACAAACTGAACAATTTACACAATGCAAATTTGCTATCTTACAGTTCTGGTGGTCAGAAGTTTGGTATGGCTCTCCCAAGCCTCAGATGGAATGCCCACAGCATTCCTTTCATAAAGTTCTAAGGACGAATTAGCTTATGTGCTTATTTGTTAGTAGAATTTTGTTCCTTGTGGCGACAGAACAAAGGTCCCTGTTTTCTTGTTAGTTATCAGCTAGGACCATTCCCAGCTTCTAGAAGCCACCACATTCCTCGGCTCAGGGTCACCTCTCTTCACCTTCAAAACCGGACAAAGTGATGGAGTGTGTATCAAGGTGTCTCTTTCTTCCACCCAACACCTGCTTCTGCTTTTAAGAGCTCATGTGATTACGTTGGGCCCACCTGGATAATTTCCATATTTTAAATTCATTCCACCCGCAACTTTCACTGCCTTTTGCTTTGCAACATAACACATTCGCAGTTTCCAGGATTGGGATATGGACATTTTTGAGGGACCATTTTTAACCTTCTACATTTGGTAATTCCCAGTATCAACAGCAGTAATAGTCAATCCAGTTACTGACCACAAAACGTTGGGATAATAATAATAATAACAACAACGATAATAATAATGGTCACGATTTGTACTTTTTATTTATTTATTTATATTATGTTATGTTAATCTGGCTTGTAATTCTCATAATAAATTGATAAGGAACCACAAATGCAACAGATACCTAAAGAAGGTTTTGGTACGGATACTGGTTATATGAGCTGTGGTCAAAAAATGTTATTGCAATTTTATCAACTGTGCAATAATTACTTCTAATTTTTATAATTTAAAGGAAATAATATTTACAGTTAATAATTTCTAGAACTATGACAGCTAGTGAAGGTGAAGAAAGCTTATGTGACATTTTTTTGTTTCAGAGTAAAAGTTCAGTTGCGATGTACAAGTGGATCTTGGAGAATATTTCTTAATGATGCAGCTTTGGTATAACCACCCGAAAAAGTCTGCCTAAAAACCTGTTATTCTCTGATATAAATTCCCAAGGATGCTTGCTCACAATACTATCTTACTGAATATTTGAAGGTATAGATTTGGCTTCAATTTTATTTTTTTTTTATTTTATTTTTTTTTTTTAAAGATTTATTTATTTATTTATTTGAGAGAGAGAATGAGAGAGAGAGAGAGAGCATGAGAGGGGGAGGGTCAGAGGGAGAAGCAGACTCCCTGCCGAGCAGGGAGCCCGATGCGGGACTCGATCCTGGGACTCCAGGATCATGACCTGAGCCGAAGGCAGTCGCTTAACCAACTGAGCCACCCAGGCGCCCCCAATTTTATTTTTGGATAGCTCATTTTTTCATCCTATAAAATAAATTTATAACATTTTGTACTGCTCATGATCCCCTATCCTGAATCTCAGGAGATTATTAGTTAATAATTAAATATTTGTTTACTTGAGTTTATATCCTCAGAAGAAATTTTTGCTACCTCAGTGGTTCAATTTTTCTATAGCAGCATGGTCAAGAATATGATGAATGAATGAGCTAATGGGACTCTTTCTTTCATTAAACCTGAACACTGATCAGACCATTTGTTTTGTATTGTTTTTATTTTGGAGTATTACATTTAGGAAAGAGTAACACACTTAAGTATATCCAAAGGAGAATGGACAATATAATTAGTAAGTCTGGCAATTACACTTTTTTTAAAAAGGTTTGATGAAATCAGAGGTGCCTTGTCTAGAAAAAATGGTAAGTGACATGTTACTTTTCTATATTTCATTGGCTTTGTTATTGAATATTGATGCTTCTATTATGAAAGTATTTTATTATATCTTTTTTTTTAAAGACACATTTATTCAGCGTCATGATCAGACTATTACATTTAGCAATCAACAGCATGGGTCCAAAAAAAAAAAAATCTACATTAAAACGCTTTGTTGGAATGCTTTACACTTTCCACAGAACAGAAACTAAAATAACCTGTTATACAGTTAGTCACAAATACAGTCCTCGAGTTTTTTGCCCATACACATGAGTATTGTCTAAAACATATCTTCTTTGTAGCAGCTAGGCTCAGCCACCACTGTGCTTGGCTGAGGTCACAAAGCTGTTGTAACCTGTAGCTTCCCTGTCCCTCCTCTGGCTCTCCTCTCCTGCTAAGCTTTGTTTCCTGGCAATAATTAAAACCTTCTGCCGCTGCCATAGCTACTGCTGCTGCTGGAACCACCACAGCCACGTTGGTTTCGTGGTTTGGCAAAGTATTGGCCGCCACCACCATAGGGGCCAGAGCTTCTGCCTCCAAAATTTCCTCCTTTCATGGGTCCAAAATTTCCTCCTTTCATGGGTCCAAAATTTCCTCCTTTCATGGGTCCAAAATTTGAGGATTGATTGTTGTAATTGCCAAAAGCATTATAGCTTCAGCCACCTCCAAAGTTGCTTCCATCATTACCAAATCCGTTATGGCCATCCCCACTGCCACCATAGCCACCACCACCTCGACTGCCACCAAAGCCCCCTCGACCACTGAAGTTCTCTCCACGACCAAAGTTGTCATTCCCACCAAAACCACCTCCACGACCACCACCAAAGTTTCCAGAACCACTTTGACCTCTTTGGCTGGATGAAGCACTAGCCATCTCTTGCTTAGATAGGGCTCTCCTTACTTCACAGTTGTGGCCATTCACAGTATGGTATTTTTGAAGGACAATCTTGTCTACAGAGTCATGGTCATCAAATGTTACAAAAGCAAAACCTCTCTTTTTGCCACTACCTCGGTCAGTCATGATCTCGATCACTTCAATTTTCCCATACTGTTCAAAATAATCTCTTAGATGATGTTCTTCAGTGTCTTCTTTAATGCCACCAACAAAAATCTTTTTCACAGTTAAGTGGGCACCAGGTCTTTGAGAATCTTCTCTTGAGACAGCCCTCTTTGGTTCCACAACACTTCCATCCACCTTCTGTGGCCTTGCATTCATGGCTGCATCCACCTCCTCCACAGTGGCATACATGACAAACCCAAAGCCTCTGGAGTGCTTGGTGTTTGGATCTCTCATTACCACCCAGTCCGTAAGCGTTCCCCATTGCTCAAAGTGGCTCCTCAGACTCTCATCAGTTGTTTCAAAGCTCAAACCTCCGATGAAGAACTTCCACAGCTGTTCAGGCTCTTTGGGAGACTCTGACTTAGAAATGACGGCGGTGGGAGGGGAGACTTTAACAATGCTTACTCGGCGGCATCCCTGGGCAGAAAGTATTTTATTATATCTTAATGATACAATTATACTGTAATATTATTAAAATTATGGGAGATCGCTATCTAAAAAAAAAACTGAAGATGTGTAATTCTTGACATTTAGCAATATGCTTAGAAAGGCCTTTCATGTATCACAAATATTTGTTGAGTGCCTACCTACACTGGACCAGGATACTCTAGGCACATAGGATACAATGTTTTACTAAAATACAACACAAGCATAAACAAAATAAAATAAAATAAAATACTCCTTCCCAGAGATTACATTCTAATGGGGCAAAAGAAAATGAATAAAATGGATAAGAAAATTGTATCATACATGTGCTAGTGCCTAATTGTCCCTCAATATTAATTTCATTGGCTGGGAACATATCTGTCAGTTATAGTCTATATTTTCCAGCTTCAAAGGCAGCAATTTGGGGCCGTGAACTACAGGTGAAGTATATGCATAAAACTTCTAATCAGTGAAACTACAGGTGAAGTATATGCATAAAACTTTTGCATCCAATGCCTAAAGGAAATCTCTTGAAGAGTTGCACTTCCAGCAATGGGGGACTAGCCAATTTAGAACAAACCTGCTCAATGTGAAAAATTATTATTATTTTTTTAAAGATTTTAATTTATTTGATAGAGAGCACAAGTAGGCAGAGAGGCAGGCAGAAGGAGAAGCGGGGCTCAGTCCCAGGACCCTGGGATGATGACCTGAGCCAAAGGCAGATGCTAAACCGACTGAGCCACCCAGGCGCCCCTCAATGTGAGAAATTAAAATAGCTGGATAAGATATACATAAAGAGTATATATTTATATACAACTGATCATCTGAAACTAATGATGTACTATATGTTGGCTAATTGGATTTAAATAAAAAAAAAATAAAGGCATTGGAGTACAGATAAAAGACAACTCCAGAGAGGTGAACCTTACATTTGATGCCAAATTTTCCCCTCTACATATTTTGCCATTTAAAAGCATCATGTCTGAAAAACTAACTGAGAGCAGCAGGGAGAGGATGTGATAATAAACCAAACTTGGTAATTTTATAGGGAAAAGGTAACAACAGTAGGAGTTTATAGCTTGATAAGAAGAAATCTGATAAGAAGAAACTTAAAGCCTCATAAGAAAAAAAATCTGTGTTTCCAGTCATGACCCCGAAGGGCTATATCATAGGGTGTACTAGAAACAAACCCACATTCTAAGAACCAAAGCCTTGTTTCTTATCAGCTTAATTTCTGAATTAAGTTTATCTGTTCATAGCAAGAGCATCTGCAAAAACAAAATTAAATCCCATCTGGGGGACAATAACATCATCCAGAGCCTCAAAGGAGCTCTATTTATTTATTTTCTCATAAAAGGGGGTATCCCTCAGTTAAACCTAGCAGCCACTAAAATGAAATAGAAATACAGAAGAAAAAATACATAGCAAAATAGACATGTAGAAGACCCTTACACTGGCGTTACCAGTAATTGTTTGAAACCACTATATTTAAGGGGCTCCTGGGTGGCTCAGTTGGTTGAGCATCAGACTCTTGGTTTCGGCTGAGGTCATGATCTCAGTGTGGAGCCCAGACACTGCTCTGTGCTCAGCTCAGGGTCTGCTTGAGATTCCTTTTCCCTCTCCCTCTGCCCCCCACTTCCCCTCTTGTGTGTGTGTGCATGCTCTCTCAATCTTTCAAAAATAAATAAAATTTAAAAAATTAAAACCACTATATTTAATATACATCCAAGGTATTAAGTGGCATGAATGGAGAATTTCACCAGAGAAATGAAACTATGAAATATCAGATATTATTTCTATAATGGGAAATAAAATTAATAGCTCAGTGATGGTTTCAACAGGTTAGGCACAATTGAAGAGAAAAAATGAGTAAATTAGAAAAAAAGATCAGAAGAAAATACCCATATTAAAGCATAAAAAAAGATATAAATTTTAAAAAGAATAATAGATGTATGGAATATGGTTTAAAATCTAAATTGCATGTTACTGGAGTCTTTAAGTAGTAGACAAAGATTGGTGAAGATGCAATTTTTGAAGACATGAAGACCGACAATTTCCAAAACTGGTGAAAAACAGTTTGCCAGTTCAAGGAACTTCATCAATCTTCAGTCAGAATAATTCCAAGAGAAACCATACCCAGACAGACATTTAGAACAACTACTGAAAATTAAAAGGAAAAAAAAAAAGAGAGAAAGAAAATATCTTTCAAGTTGTAAAGACTGACTTTCTACATGTTCTCTTCCATGCTTTTTTCAACCCTTAGGTTACTTGTTACAGTTTCATGTTTCCTGAACACATTTTCAAACTTGACTTTAATTTTTTTTTAATAGTGAGCATTATTGATTTACAATCTTGGTCAAAAGTCTTTGTAGCTCCTCTGTAGTTTCAGCTGTTTATTCAGTACCCCTCCTGCATCTGTAATCATTTTCCTGTGGGCTGTTCATTGTCTAGGTTATCCAATTGGCTTCTCTGAGACACAGATGAAGATGCTATCCTCCTGAGAAGAAATTTAGTGAATTAAGTTTGTTCACCAAACCGTCTAAATGTTTTTCTAATTTTTGTTTATTCTGTGATTTTTCTCAGAGATATATAACTATCTATTAGTATTACTATCTCTATGTTACTATTTGGCTATGATTGTGGTTCTTTTAGCTCTTTGGGATATATGTTGAGGCTGTTTAGACCACTCAGGTGTTGGGAATTTAGGCTTGGCCTCAAGAAGCTGATTTGGAAGGGCTACCTTATAATCATGATGTCTCGGGGAACAACTGTTTTTCTCCTTTAGTAAAAACTCAGGGTTCTTTGTAATTGCCTGAGGAACGTTTACTTCTGGTTCAACCAAACTATGAAGGACTCATCTTTTGATCTTGAAAAAACTCCATCTTCAGGAAAGGATTCTTTGTTTTAATTTCTGTCCTGCTTGCCTCATAAATCCATCAAAACTGAAGTTTAATTGTGCCTGGTTCAAGGTAAAAGTGGGTTTAATGTTCCTTGTATTTCTCTGGATTCTGGTTTTCTCATGGATTTTAACTGGTTAATTCCTTTTTATCCTTTCAGAATTTGGATGCATTAAGATTTATTTTAAGTATTTTATACAGGTTATTAAAATTTTCATTTTTCCAAATGAACTATCAAAATTACCTCCAAAAATATGAATTCTGCTCACAGGTTTATTGCTTTTTGCTCTTAAATGTTTTTAGTTTTATGCTCGAATTTCTTTGTAAAAAAAAGATGATTTTTTTTAAAGAAAGTGGTTTCTTGTTTCTTTTCTTAAAGATTTTATTTATTTGAGAGAGAGAGAATGAGAGAGAGCACAAGTGGGGGCAGGGAGAGGGAGAAACAGGCTCCCCACTGAGCAGGGATCCTGATGCAGGGCTCGATCCTAAGACCCCAGGATTATGACCTGAGCCAAAGGCAGACGCTTAACCAACTGGGCCACCCAGGTGCCCCAAAAAGATGATTAAAAAAAAAAAAAAACAGTTCCTGGTTTACAACAAAACTGAGAGGAAGGTACAGAGATTTCCCACGTACCTTTTGCTGCTACATGTAACCTCCCCCATTATCAACATTACTCACCAGAATGATCCAGTTTTTACCAAGCATGAAACGACATCAACACACCATAGTCACCCAGGTCCATAGATAAACTTAGGGTTCATTTTAGGTGTTGTATATTCTATGAATTTGGACACAAGTATAATGACATACATATATTCATCACTATAATGCATACAGAGTATTTTTACTTTATTAAAAATCCTGTGTTCTGCCTGTTCATTCCCTGACCCCCACCTTGAAATTATTTTCTTATCTGTTTTTTGGTTTGTTTGCTTTCTGGGGGGAGGAGGGGACAGATGCATTGCCTTTAATGTACCATCTTGACTGCATCTCATTGTCTTAAAAACTTTATAAGGTTTCCCATTTAGTCTGTGGATTGTATTTTTAGATATTTTTGCTACCATTTTACTTCTTGATCTCTAACCAAAGTTGACTGTGAAGAAAAAATAAATTCGGCAGACAAATCATTATTTTAAAGTTGTAACTAACTTTTTTTGGTGACCTCTAAAATTGTCAATTTTTAGAAATAGAACAGTCCAAACTTGGTTGGGTACCAGGGTTTTCTCTCTGACTCTATTTATATGTTAGTAAAGTTCGTTAATTGTTTTTTTTGGTTTGTTTGCTTCCAATCTGCTATTTTCTATTTTTTGTGTCTAGTCAGACATTTTTGAGAAAAACACGTTAAAATCTCCCATTATGATTTAAAAAATTTGCTAAGACTTTTTTAAGTACAGTTTTAGGTTCATAGCAAAATTGATGGGAATTTCAGATTTCCTATATAGCCTCTGCCCTCACACATGCATACAACTCTCTTATTATCAACCTCCCTCAACAGAATGGTATGACTGTTACAGTTAATGAACCCACATTGATACATCATGATCATCCAAATCCATAGTTTACTTTATGGTTTACTCTTTCTGGTGTACATTCTATGGGTTTGGACAAATGTATAATAAGTGTATCCATCATTATGGTATTACATGGAGTATTTTCATTGCCCTAAAATCTAAAATCCTCTGTGCTTTACCTATTCATCTCTTCCCCCACCAAACCCTGGCAATCACTGATCTTTTTACTGTGTCATGAGCACATCTGAAGGCGCACACGTGAGTTGTGTCTTTCTACAAGATCAGTTTCATTCAGTCATAAAACAAGGTTAACATAATGATAAAGCAGATTAAGATTTCCAAATTCAATGGCCTTTCACCATGTGTTTAACTTGGCTTCTTTCACATCACACGAAGCAAAGCACAAGACAAGTCGTATAACAAACAAGATAAAATCAATCTTGAGCCTTTGCAGCCCTCCTCTGGTTCTGAGTGTGCCATCAGCTGTTCTGGTCTTGGCTGCAATGCCCTTAGCTGCTTGGTCCTTGCTTGACATGAATGACTCCATCTTGCTCTCGATGCTATCTTCATAGTTTTATCCTTTTCAGAATGTCATATGGTTGGAATAAAAGAGTGTTTAGGCTTTTCAGACTGGCTTTTCTTGCTTACTAATACATGTTTATGGTTCTTGCATGTCTTATTGTGGCTTGATAGCTCATTTCTTTTTAGTATTGAGTCATGTTCCATTGCCTGAATGTACCATAATTTATCCATTCATCTATGGAAGGGCATCTTGGTTGCTTCCAAGGTTTGGAAATTATAAATAAGCAGCTATAAACATCTATGTGCAGGTTGTTGTATGGACAGAAGTTTCAACTCCTTTGGGTAAATACCAAGTAGACCAATTAGTGGATTGTGTGGTAAGACTAGGTTTAGTTTTGTAGGAAACTGCCAAGCTGTCTTTCAAAGTGGCTATAGAAGTAACATTTCCACCAACAGTGTATGGGACTTCCCGTTGTTCCACATCTTAGCAACATTTGCTATCGGCAGTCTTCTGGATTTTGGCCAATTTAATAGGTGTTTAGTGGTATTCCATTGCTATTTTAACTTACGTTTCCTGGATGACATGTCGTGGAGCATCTTTTCCTATGTTTATTTGTCATGTGTTTATCTTCTTTGGTAAGGTGTCAAGGGTTTTGACCCATTTTTAAGTTGTGTTGTTTGCCTTCATATTGTTGAGTTTTCTGAGTTCTTTGTATATTTTGGGTAACAATCTTTATCAGATGTGTCTTTTGCAAATATTTTCTCCCATCCTGTGTCTTGTCTTCTGATTTTCTTGATAATGGTTTTCATGGAGCTAATTTTCATGAATTCTAGCTTATTAATTGTTTATCTTATGGATTATGACTTTGGTATTGTATCTTAAAGGGCATTTCTATACCTTAGGCTATCTAGGTTTTCTCCTCTGTTGTCTCCTATGAATTTTATAGTTTTACGATTTACATTTAGATCTGTGGTCCATTTTGAGTTAATTTTTGTGAAGGGTATAATATCTGGCTTGATTCTTTTTTTTTTTTTTTTTGCTTGTGGATGTCCAGTTCCAGTTATTTTGTTGAAAAGACTATCTTTGCCCCATTGTATTGCCTTTGCACCTTTGTCAGAATCAGTTGAGGGCGCCTGGGTGGCTCAGATGGTTAAGCGTCTGCCTTCGGCTCAGGTCATGATCCCAGGGTCCTGGGATCGAGTCCCGCATCGGGCTCCTTGCTCGGCAGGGAGCCTGCTTCTCCCTCTCCCTCTGCTTCTCCCTCTGCTTGTTCTCTCTCTGCCTCTCTCACAAATGAATAAATAAAAAATCTTAAAAAAAAAAAAGAATCAGTTGACTATATTCATGTGTGTCTGCTTTGATTTTTTTAAACATTTTTTCTTCATGTTTCTATCAATTTTTCTTTAAATGTTAGGACACTATATTTTTAGGTGCATATGCATTCATGATTATAACATCTTCTAGTGGATTATTTCTTTAATCCTCATGTAGGAACATTCTTAATACTTATTTATGCTTTATACCTTATAATATTTTTGTTTCTTATTCATATTGCTACATCAGCTTTCAGTTGTTGAGATGATGTCTGTCTTTTCTTTATATTTTTAGTTATACTTTTCTATGTCATTTTGTTTTAAATGTATTCTTTTTAAATAGCATGAGCTAAATTTCAAAAAATACAATTTAAATATTTGCATTTTGATGTATTATTAGCAATTATTACTTTGTTTTATTTTGTGTTTCAATTAACTATTTTATTTTCTTGTCCTTTTTTTCTCCTTCTATGGCTTTTTTTTAAATGGATCCCACTTAGTTGTTATTTTTCTTATTCTTTCTCCACCCTACCTTCTTATTTTTTTCCTTTAAGATTTATTTATTTATTTTGAGAGAGAGAGCATGAGTCCACTACCAAGGGGTGGGAGAAGGGATAAGGAAAGAGAATCTCCAGTAGACTCCCTGCAGAGCACAGAGCCCAATGCGGGCTCAATGTGGGCTTAAAGGGGGCCCAGTCTCGACCCTGAGATCACCACCTGAGCCAAAACCAAGAGTTGGATGCTCAACTGACTGCATTACCCAGGAGCCTCCATTCTTACATTGGAGGTACAATTTGAATTTAACCCATGAATATAATTTTTTTAAAAATCTAACAAATTTTAATGTTATTAAATTTCTTTTATCCCTGAATAGGGTAAGAACTTGCCACTAAGGTGCTTGTTATTACCCGTGCTCCCTCACATTTCCTACATTACCTGTGTTGATATTTTGTTCCTAATTTTTCATCATGAAAATGTAAGTATTTTTTTTAACAATCTGTAGTTAATTCAACAGTATATTTTGCCAGTTCCTTTGGGTTTAATTTTCTTCTTTCTGAGGTATATCCTTTACTAATAGTTCGCAGAAGGTCTTTGGGTGGTAAATGTTTTTAGCACTTTTAAATAAAAATGTAACTTCATTCTTATTGTGGACAAATAATGTTTGTGGCTCTATCAGTCCAGTTTGACAGCTATTTACTTATAGCGTCTTAAAGATGCCAGTTCACGGGGCACCTGGTTGTTTAGTCAGTTATGTGTCTGCCTTTGGCTCAGGTCATGATCCCGGGGTCCTGGGATCCAGCCCATGTCAGGCTCCCTGCTCAGTGGCAAGTCTGCTTCTCCCTCTGCTGCTCCCCCTGTGCATGCTTGCTCACTCGCTCTCGCTCACTTTCTCAAATGAATAAATAAAATCTTTAAAAAAATTAGAGATACCAGTTCATCTTCTTCTTCCATCTGTTATTGTTGCTGAGAACAGTGGGTTGCCAACATCATTATTATTCCCTTGTAAGATTGTCCCTTAATGTAGCTACTAAGGTATTTACTTTCTCCTTGAAGTCATACCATTTCATTAAGATCTGTCTTGAGACATTTTGAGATCTTATTACTTCCCTTGAATAGGAAAATTCTTAGCTTTTTAAAAAATTATTTTAATAAGCTAAGCTGTTCCTTATTACCTTTCTGCAGAACCTCTTATCTATATTGAGAACTCAGCAGTTGAAATTTTTTGTCTTTTTTGGGGCACCTGGGTGGTTCAGTCAGCTAAGCATCTGCCTTTGGCTCAGGTCATGATCCCAGGGTCCTGGCATTGAGCCCCACTTTGGGCTCGCTGCTCAGCGGGAAGCCTGTTTCTCCCTCTCCCTTTGCTGTTCCCCCTGCTTGTGCATTCTCTCTCTCTCTCTCTCTCTCTCTCTCTCAAATAAATAAATAAATAATTAAAAATAAATAAATAAGAAATTTTTAGTCTTTTTCTATGTCTCTTAAATTACATTTAAAAAAAAATTATGGCTCTTTTCCAGGTTCTGAGTTTGTTTCCCTATTTTTTTCCTTTTAGTCCTTCCTACCCTTCCAATTTTATCACTGGAGACCTTCTTATATAAACTTAATTTTAGGGCAGTTTCAGAATTACAGAAAAATTATGAAGATAGTACCAAGAATTTTCTCTTCTATTAACATCTTGTATTAGTACTACATATGTGTTACAATTAACAACCCAAATTGAAACATAATTAATTGACTCCACACTTTACTCAGATTCTTTTAGTTGTTACCTAATGTCCTTTTCCTTCTCAAAATCCCAGGCAAGATACTGCATTAAGTGTAGCTTGTCATGTCTCTTTACACTCCTCTTGGCTGTAATAGTTTCTCAGACTTCCCTTGTTCTGATAATCTTGACAGTTTTAAGGAGTAGTCATTGGTTATTTTGTAGAATGTCCCTCAGTTGGAATGTCCGTTGTTTTCTCATGATTAGGACAGGGTTGTGTGTGTGAAAAAAGGAGGTCGCAGAAGTAAAGTGTTGTTTTCATCACATCCTATTAAAAGTACAAACTATTAACATGATTTACGATGTGGTGTTGATTTTGATCACCTAGCTGAGGCAGTGACTTTCGGGTTCCCCCACTGTAAAACCATTCTTTCTACTCCCTTTCCATGCTATATTCTTGGGAAGGAAAGCACCGTACAAAACCACATTTAAGGAGTGGGGAGTTTTTCTCACCGATTCTTTCCTTGGCCGTGTCAAATCTACTGATGGTTTTGATTTTTAATAGTTCCCTTTGATTCTTTATTAGTGTTCCCACCTCTGTCCTTGTATTACCCATGTATTCTTGCATATTGTCTCTTTTCCCATTTAGAGCTCTTCAAATGGATCCTAGTTATTTTAAATTCTGTCTGATAATTCCAACATCTGTGTCATATCTTGAGTCTGGTTCTAATGCTTATTTTTTTCTCTTGAGATTGCACTTTATCTTGCCTTTGGTGTGGCTTGCATATGTTGTCAAAATCTGGACATTATGTATTAGGTAATAGAAACTGAGGTAAACTGGGCTTCAGTGTGAGATTTTATATGAGTCTGGCTAGCAACTGGGCTGTGTTTAATGCTTGTTGTAGCTGTGGGTGCCAGAAATTCCAAATTCCTATAGTACCCCCTTTTTTTCACTATTATTGCTCTGGGTCTCCCTAAGTACTCCTCAGAGGGTCTGCATCTTTCCACTCTTTCAGCTATAAAACATTATTGCTGTACTGGTATGGTGGTAGGGTGTGGGAGAGCAGGAACATGCTATAATTTATTTTTTCAATTAAACCTTAGTATTTCATTGGGTTTGTGTTTTTTTGGGAGGTACTTTTCCAGTTTTCTTTTGGGAGATTGGGGGTGCTGTCCATCCCTTTAACACAAGAAGGCTAAATGAGGCTAGAGTGAGACAAAGAGGAAAAGAGGAAGAAGGTTCTTCCCCCAAATGGGATAAGGTTCTGGTAAATTCTTTTCTTCCAAGCATAAAATTTTGTTACGGAGGATGTTCTGGGAATATTTCAAAATGATTATTTTGCCGCTCTCTTTGCCCAAGCCACAGGAAGTCCTTCTTGGTTCTTCACCATGAGAAACCAATGGGGGTCCTATAGCTATAACCCAGGAAATTTTTGGGGGCCCCTAAGACTGCAATTCTAGGAGTTTCTCACTTTTGTGCTGGTCCACACTCAAGACTCCAGCTATTCATCAAAATTGCCATGTATGTGTTCCTACCAGTTTACAGCTCCAGTGGCTTCTGCTCCAGGGAAGCAGATCTCGGTTGGGACTCTCATGATTCATCTGTCTTTCCAAATTTCAGTGCCAGTTTGCCTTGTGATCTCAGTTCTCTGATTCATCCAAGAACAGTCATTGATTGTCCCTATGTTCAGCTTTTCTGTGTAAGAAGGGAATAATGCTTTCTAAACTTCTCCCACATTAGAGTTGTAAATAGAGGTTCTCATCAATGGATATTTTAAGGATTTAGTTGAACATGTTTTAGGTTTATTTTTATGTTTTGATTTTTTTTTATTTACATGACCCAAACATTAAAATAAGTGTAAAGAGAGATGCCCTCACTGCTTTCCTACTCATCTACTTAATTTGTGTAATTCCTTATAGGTAAGTATTGTTACTACTTAGCCTCCCAGATATTTTTATGCCAATACAGCTTTGTATTATTTTCCCTTGTTTAAAACAGATAAAGATTGCTGGAGGGGAGGTGAGCAGGGGGATGGGGTAACGGGCGATGGCCAGTAAGGAGGGCACCTGATGTAAGGAGCACTGGGTGTTATACACAACTGATGAATCACTAATTCTACCCCTGAAACTAATAATACACTATTTGTTAACCAAATTGAATTTAAATAAAAAAGTAAAAAAGAAAAGAAACCCTCTTAAAATACATTTTCTCTTTGATGTTACACTTAAGGTGATGCTAATTCCAAAGCAATTTATTCAGAGTTGATCTTCATTTTGATGTGAATAGCATTCCATATTATAAATATGCCTAACATTTATAAACAATTTGTTGTTGGCATACACTGAGGTCGTTTCCAAACTTTTGCTCTTACAAAAGTTCTTAATTGAATAATCTTGTACATAGAACATTTTTCATATGCATAATGATATCTGTGGGACAAATTCCTAGAAGGAAATACCTGGAATGAAATATATATTCATTTACAATTTTGAGAAATATTGACATAAGGGTTGAACAATTTACACTATCTCCATTAATGTATAAGTTTCTTTTTGAACTACTTTTCTAATGTAATGTGTGATCAAATTTTATGTTTTTGCCAGTGTGACTGGTGAAAATTGTATCTAAGTACAGCTTGAATTTGCTTTTATCTTATTTAAAAATCATTTAACATAGTTAAGAGCCATTTTTATACCACTTGCCCAGTTTTTAATTAGGCTGTTTCTCTTTTTTTCTCACTAATATTCATGAAAATTGGAATTTTCACTATGTGATATGAATTGTAAATATTATCAGCCAGTTTATCAGTTCCCTTCCATCTTGCATGTGTTTTGTATGCAGACATATTTTAAGATGTATTGACTTAACTTTTTATTTTTTTAAACAATTTTATTTATTTATATGCCAGAGAGAGAGAGAGAGAGAATGAGTGAGCACAAGCAGGGGGAGTGGCAGGCAGAGGGAGAAGCAGGCTCCCCGCTGAGCAAGGAGCCAGATACTGGACTTGACCCCAGGACTCTTGGATCATAACCTGAGCTGAAGGCAGATGCTTAACTGACTGAGCCACCTAGATGTCTCTTGAATTAACTTTTTTTTTAAAAGTGTAGGACTTCTGGACTTCGTGGCATGGTGAGATAATTCTGTTTAACTATGAAGTAATATAATAATCCTCTCATCTTTCATTATTTACATTTAAGTCATTGATATACTTGGAGTATATCCTAGCGTGGAGTATATAGATACAGAGGTATAGATTGAATTCCTTTTTCTAGATTTCTTCCCCTTTGTCTCAAAATCATTTACTAAGAATTCTGTCTTTTTCCTTCTGACTTAGATGTAAAATACCACCTTGGTCATATATTAAGTATAAAGTCTATTTCTAAATTTTCAATTCATTGATAGTTTATACATTGATGATATAATACTATAATGTTTTAATGACTTAAGATTTTTGTTCTGTTTTAATATATGATAGGACAAATCCCCCCTCATTATTTTTATAATTTAGAATGTTCCTGTATATTCATATATTACCTTTAAAATTACCTTTTATAATCCTGGGAAAATGTTATTTTATTAAGATCTTATTAAATATATCAATTAAATTTTGGGAAAACTGACATTAAATTTAATGTTAAAAGCTGCAGTTTAAAAACATAGTAAGTTTTTTTTTTATTTATTTGAGAGAGAGAGTGAGCGAGAGAGAGAGAGAGAGCATGAGCAGGGGGAGGGGGAGAACAACCCCCCCCCCCCCCCGAGCAGGGAGCCTGAAGCAGGGCTTGATCCCAGGACCTTGGGATCATGTCCTGAGTCTAAGGCAGATGCTTAACCAACTGAGCCATCCAGGCACCCCATAAGTTTTTTTTTTCTTATTTGTCCAAGAATTAGTGTTGTGCTTATGTTATTTTTAGATAAGCACTACACACTTCTTATTTACCAAATTCCTAAATAATATCTTTCATTATAGCTCCTAATTTATCAATAATATACATATAAATGTAATTTATTGTATCATACAATCTAACCAAATTATTTATTCTATAGAGTAGCGTTTAGATATTTTGTTGCATTTTCCAGGTATATGATCTTATCCTCCACAAATAAAAAAGAATATTTTACTTTTTCTCTTCTAAATTTTTAGAATTTTGTTTTTATTAATATCACTATTTTTTCCTCTTCGATAATGTTGCCTTGTACTTATTCTAAAAATTTTAATAGTTATATCATGGGAACATACATTTTTTTTGTTTGTTTTTGCCTTTGTTGTTAAAATTATTGTTTCTCTTTTAAATATAATGCTGGTTTTTGGTGTAACATGCCAAGGAAGTTTTTATCAATTCTATAGTATTGGTTTATCTTGAATTGTTGTTTTGCTAAATGCCTTTTCAGCATACATGTAGTCATATGACTTTTTAAAATATTATTTTTTTATTTAAATTCAATTCATCATTAGTTTCAGATGTAGAGTTCAGTGATGCATCAGTTGCATATAACACCCAGTGCTCATCACATCTCATGCCCTCTTTAATGCCCATCATCCAATTCCCCCATCCCCCCCCACCTCCCCTCCAGCAACCCTCTGTTTCCCAGAGTCAAGAGTCTCTCATGGTTTGTCTCCCTCTCTGATTTCTTCGCATTCAGTTTTCCCTCCCTTCCCCTATGATCCTCTGTGCTATTTCTTATATTCCACATATGAGTGAAACCGTATGATAATTGTCTTTCTCTGATTGACTTATTTCACTTAGCATAATACCCTCCAGTTCCATCCATGTTGATGTAAATGGTGGGTATTCATCCTTTCTGATGGTTGAGTAATATTCCATTGTATATATGGACCACATCTTCAGGGCATCTCTTCTCCTTCCACAATGTGGCTATTGTGGACATTGTTGCTTGAACATTGGGGTGCAGGTGCCCCTTTGTTTCACTACATCTGTATCTTTGGGGTAAATACCTAATAGTGCAATTGCTGGGTCATAGGGCAGCTCTATTTTTAACTTCTTGAGGAACCTGCATACTGTTTTCCAGAGTGCCTGTACCAGCTTGCATTCCCTAGCCTCAGCAATCAAGAACAAAAAGAAATAAAAGGCATTCAAATTGGCAAAGAAGTCAAACTCTCTCTCTTTGCAGATGACATGATACTTTATGTGGAAAACTCAAAAGACTCATCCCCAAAATTGCTAGAACTCATACAGCAATTCAACAATGTGGCAGGATACAAAATCAATGCACAGAAATCAGTTGCATTTCTATACACTAACAATGTGACTGAAGAAAGAGAAATTAAGGAATCAATTCCATTTACAGTTGCACCAAAAACCATAAGATACCTATGAATAAACCTAACCAAAGAGGTAAAGGGTCTGTACTCTAGAAACTACAGAGCACGTATGAAAGAAATTGAGGAAGACATAAAGAGATGGAGAAAACATTCCATGCTCATGGATTGGAAGAATAAATATTGTTAAAATGTCTATGCTACCTAGAACAATGTACACATTCAATGCAATCCCTATCAAAATAACATTGACATTTTTCACAGAGCTGGAACAAACAATCCTAAAATTTGTATGGAACCAGAAAATACCCCAAATAGGGGAATGTTGAAAAAGAAAACCAAAGCTGGGGGCATCACAATGCCTGACTTCAAGCTCTATTACAAAGTTCTAAGCATCAAGACAGTATGGTACTGGCACCGAAACAGGCACATAGATCAGGGGAACAGAATAGAGAGCCCAGAACTGGACCCTCAACTCTATAGTCATATGACTTTTAAAATTTAATTATATTAAGGATTTTCCTAAATACTGAACTATCCTTTCATTGCTAGAATTAACCCTATTTGGTAATAAGCCAAAGTTATTTAAAACTTTTCCTAGACTATATCTGCTAATACTTTATTTAGTTATGTTGCTTTCATACTCATGTGAGTATTTGTCTGGTTCTATTTCCGAACAATATTTTCATGATCTGGTATCATTGTTATGCTTGCTTAATGTAAAAGTATCAGAAAATTATCTTTCCTAGTTTATGTTTTTAAGTGGCTAAATAGAATTTCTCAATATATTATTATGAAAAATTTCAAATTTATGGAAAAGTTGAAAAATGTAAAGTGAATCAATGTATTATAACCACATAAATTCTACATTATGCTAGATTTTCTTTACACACTCACACATGTACAGATACACATCTGTTATTCCTTGGATGCCTTTTAAAGTAAATCTTAGATTTCATTCAATTAAACAGTACTATTTATAATTGTTAGCAGTATTACTTAAGTATAATTGATATTTAATTAATTTCATGTATTTAAAATATAGAATTTAATAAGTTTTGGATAAAGTTATCACCACAATCAAGATAATGAGCATAACCATCAAAAAAAAAGAGTCCCCTCTCTGCAGCATCCCTCCCTCCCCTTCTTCCCCAGGCAAACACTGATCTCCTTTCTGTCATTATGTATTAGTCTGTATTTCCTGAAATTTTATATTATGATTCACATATCTTATATTTTTTGTCTTGTTTCATTCAGTATAATTTTCTGAGATTAATTTATATTGTAGGGCATACCAGTAGTTCATTCTTTTTTTATTCTGAGTATTATTCCATTGTATGAATATAATACAGTTTATCCATTTAATGTTGATGGAGGTTTGGGTTGATTCCAGTTGTTGACTATTGCAAATAAAGATGCTCTGAACAATGTTGTACAAATATTTGTATGGGCAAATGCTTTCTTTTTCTTGGATAAATCCTTAGTAACGGAATGATTGGATCATATGGTAGTATATACTTAAATTAAAAAAAACACACACTAAACTATTTTCCAAAGTACTCGTACAATTGCAATATAAGAGGCTTCCATTTAAACACATTGTTCCCAACACTTGATGTGTTCAATCTTTTTCATTGTAGTCATTCTAATAGATTTGCTGTGGCATTCCTTTGATTTTAATTTGCATTCCACTAATGACTAATGTTGAGCATCTTTACTGTTCTTTTTTGTGGTCTGTAAAGCTTCCAAGGCTGTTTAAGTTTTTGCTCAGGTTTTAATTGAATTGTTTTCTTTTATTTGAGAATTTTAAAGTATACATATTATATACTCAAGTCTTTTTATCAGATGGGTGATTTGCAAATATTTTCTCCTTGTCTATGACAAAGAGGCATTGTCTGCTCCTACTACCCACCCCATTGATGTGTTAAAATGATTTTTTTTTTCTCCACTGGTTAAAAAAAAAAAAAGCAATGAACTGAGATTGTTCAGTTTTTGTCTGGGGAGCCAGAGAACTGAGGTTTGTGAGTAAATGACTTAAGATTCAGTTTTAAAAGTTTATAATTCTGTGGAACTCAACATTAACAGCATAAAAAGCAATATTCCAAACATTTTTTAAAATAGTGTTATTTTTCAATTCAAATAGGAAAAAGCAAAAGAGATTCTGATATTTCCCATGTCACACAAAGATAGGGCAGAAAATACTTCCAATATCTGCAGTTAATCAAGTCAACATTAAGTGGGATAATGTAGCACAGGCCATTTTTTAGATACTTAAGATTTGATTGAGACCATTTAATTAGTTATCAAAATCAGTTTCACTCATAATAGTATAAAAGCACATTATGGCTTTATTGAGGTTGCAGTATTAGTCACATAAAAATAAGGAACTTGAAAATTGAATATTTCTCCAGTAATGTTATCTTGGCCATCTACATTTATGTTTAATGTATATTTACCATCAAATATCATTCAAAATAATCATAAATTAAAATAAGTAGCATTTCCCATACAGAATTTGATCAAGTTGTTGTTTTATTTTTATTTATTTATGTATTTATTTATTTATAAGGTTTTATTTTTTATTTGAGAGAGAGGGCGAGAGAGCATGAGCTGGGAGTTGGGGGCTGCAGAGGGAGAAGCAGGCTACCCGCTGAGAAGATGGCCTGATGCAGGGCTCCATCCCAGAACCCCAGGATTGTGACCTGAGCCAAAGGCAGATGCTTAACCAACTGAGCCACCCAGTTGCCCGTTATTTACTTTTTAAAAAGATTATTTATTTATTTGAGAGAGCGTACATGAGTGGGAAGGCGTGGAGGGGAGGGAGAGGAAGAAAGAATCTGAAACAGGCTCCACACTCAGCGTGACATGGGGCTCGATCCCACAACCCCTGAGATTATGACCTGAGCCGAAACCAAGAGCTGACTGCTTAACCAATTGAGCCACCCAGGCGCCCCAAGTTATTGTTTTAGAAATCCTGTCTGTTTAACTGAAATACTCTACCCAAATAATTAATTGAGGGCAAAAACCTTTATGATTTTTGCTTCTCCATCACATAAGGTACACAGAATGATTGAAGACAAGTTAAATTAATAGTTGAAACTTTGTCTGACCTTGAATTTCTATTCAATTCCAAATAGTGGATTTGTGGCTGTGGCTAATCACAGATTCTTTGTCTCACTGTCTCTACACTCTATCACTTTTTTGATTTTAGTTATCAACACTGTTCAACTCCTTCACTTAATCACTGAGTTTCTAAATTCTTTTTTTAAAAGATTTTATTTATTTATTTTGACAGAGAGAGAGAGAGAGAGAACACAAGCAGGCAGAGGGAGAAGGAGAAGTAGGCTCCAGATGTGGGACTCGATCCCAGGATCCTGGGATCATGACCTGAGCCGGAGGCAGTTGCTTAACTGACTGAGCCACCCAGGCGCCCGAGTTTCTAAATTCTGTACTTTGTCTAGAAATAAAGAAACTTTCTCAGGGCACCTGGGTGACTCATAAAATATATTTTAATGCATATATATTTAATATAATTTAATATAATTGATTAATAATATATAATTTAATATAATAATATAATTAATACTATAATTTAATATAATAATATATTTAATATATTTAAAATATAAAAATATTTAAAAAATATTTTTAATGATTTTACTTATTTTAGAGATTTTATTTATTTTATGTGGGAAATGAATTTCCTCTTAATAAAAAAGTGTAAGCCAACTGAATGAAGAAGAACCCTGATAGACGTAAAATGAAAAAAAAAAAAGTCAACATAGGAGACTAGAGAAAGTTTCTTTCTTTTTTTTTAAAGATTTTATTTATTTATTTATTTGTTTATTTATTTATTTATTGAGAGAGAAAGAGAGCAAGTGGGGGGAGGGACAAAGAGAGAGTGGGCTCAGTATCAGGGAACTGATATCATGACCTGACCTGAAAACATGAGTCAGACTCTGAACAGACTGAGCCACCTTGGTGCCCCCCCAAAATACTTTTTAAATGAAGGGTTAATATAAGAGTTTAATTTCAATTTGTTTCCTTGGGTAGGAAACATGCTTTTGAGGAAATCAAAGATTTTCACTTCTCACACAGTAATATTTGAGTCTAAAGGGAGAAAGCACTTAATTTCTATAAGGTCTAATTTTAGTTCTATAACTGCATCTCCAACTATTGTTTTCATATTGATACTCATATTGATTTATTCATTGCTCTTAAATGTTGTGTTTTCATCCATTTTAACATATCACTGCTTTCAGCTAGCATTATTCAATAGTTAGATACGGTCTCACTAATCTTTCTTCTCCATTCTCTCCCCTCTTAAACTTCATGTTTATTTACATGCTTAGAGTGCCTACTTAAAACTTTAAATAAGATAACAGATAAGATCTTTAAATAAGATAGTAACACTTACTTCTTGTTCTCTTCTAAATATGTTGAATTCCTATTATCTAAATGAAGAAATAAAAATCCATACCTACTCTGAACTCACTCCGACCTTCTATATTTTAACATCTTTTTTTTAAGATTTTATTTACTTATTTCAGACAGAGAGAGAGAAGCATGCATGAGTAGGGGAGAAGGGACAGAGGGAGAAGCAAGCTCCTGGCTGAGTGGGGAGCCAGATGCAGGGCTCTATCCCAAGACCCTGGGATCATGACCTGAGCCGAAGGCAGATGCTTAACCAACTGAGCCACCAAGGCACCTCTATTTTAACATCTTCTAACTAAAATTAAAATGATATTTCAAAATTGGATACATTTACTTTTTATTTGTATCTTAAAACTACATTCTGTGGTGTTTGTCTACGGACTGATTGTAAAAGCTGAACACTACTGTTTACATTGTTGTAATCATGCAGATATTTTTCACTGAGAAGCTGAGTAGTATGTGGGTAGTACAGTCCTTCCACCTAGTATAGTGTTACAATCTCTGTGCAACTCAGGGAAGAAGAGTAAATTCTTTATATCAAATAGATCCTCTTTGTTAAACATCATCAGTAACTTCAGAACACAGCACATTTCAATTTGCCTTGTATCTATATATTACTTTCCGGAAAATATTTGTTTCCATAGTATCTAATTTCCTTTATCTTCATTACAGAAGGAAGAAATATATGCCTTCTTCAGTAAATTCTAGCTCATGAAACATTTTGTCCATTAAATAGAATCCATCCCATTCTTTATATTCAAGGTATTTTCCTTCCAGCTCAGAAATTTTTTATTCACATTTTGTCTTTTTTTTTTTTTCCACATTTTGTCTTGATTATTACCAGCCTAGGAAGGATTCATTTACTTTAGGCCCTTTCCTTAAATCCACTATTTTGTTTTATCCCTCATTTATCTTCTGTGATTGCCATTATTGTGTGTAAATATATCCTTACATAACCTTCTCCAAAATGGCATATAGAAGGTACATTTTCTGAGTTCTTGAGTTTCTCAAGTGGCTTGATTTTGTCATTTCTGTTTGATTGGTAGTTCGGCTGGGCACACAATTCTAAGTTCGAAATATTATTGCCTCAGAATTTTGAAATAATTATTACCATTTTCTTCATTATCCAAAATTGGTAATTGAAAAGTATGAATTAATTATGACATTAATTGCTTCATAATAATACTTTCCCTCATTTTCTCTGGGTGCATTTGGCATTGGTATCTTTTTATACTTAGTCTTCTGAAATTTCTCAATGTTGTGCCTTTGAATCATTATTCATTTACTGACACCAGCAATCAGTGGATGCTGTTAAATCTAGAGACAGGTATCTCTTTTGTTCTGGGAGATTTTCTTATTTAACATTTTTTCTCATTTTTTTCATTTATGCTCTCCTTTTGAAACTTCTGTTTATCAGATCTTGAGCTACCTAGGTTGATGGTTTTGACCAATTTATTTTCTTTTATAGGCTCTTTTTTATGTTTTCATATATATGTTCTGGAAGAATAACTCATTTATCTTCTAATTCTCCTTTTAATTTTTAATTTGTTGATATATTTTTAATTGCCAAATTTTCTCCATTTTTTGAGAGTTTTCACTCAGTTCTATTCATGACTCTTGTTTCATAGAAACATTATCTAGAACTCTTCTGAAGATATTGAATTTTTAAAAATTCTCTTCTGTCATGAATAATATCTGTTTCCTCTTTTGGTCACATTTTTGTGTGTTTGACTTAGTTTTTTCCTTTCATGCTGCTGATTTTCTTTATATATCGATTAATCCTGTTTTTTCATTCCAATTAAGGAACAAAATATTAGATAGGTTAGTTCTACATATCTTGTCTCCTCAACTTTTGGGTATGCAGACTAAAATTTTTCACTAGCATTCTTTCTTGAATAGAATATATAATACATAGGTACTGAGTGGATTGGTAAACTTCCCTTCATACTGAAATGGTGGAAAACTATCTTTAAAATGGGAGGTGCCACAAATTCAGAATCAGAGCACTTTATTCTAGAAAAGTAATGTACAATCTAACAGGTTAATTCTTAGGTGTTCACTTGGGGTTTTTTGGAGATAGATTGACAATTCAGTGTGTGTGTGTGTGTGTGTGTCTGTGTGTATCTGTGTGTGTAAGGTAAACATAATTGGCTTCACCTTGTATTTCACCAAATTTTTCAGTTTTATTATTATACCTACTAAGTCCAAGTAGAAAGACTTTCTGGGTTTCAGCTGTGCAGTTCAGTCACCCTTATTTTTTGCATTTCTCATCTACCATAATCTGGAATTTGAGTTACATACTTCTTCAAATTTACCAATATGATTCCGTCTGCTTTTACTTTTACAAAAAGCATAGAGCTTCCCCAATATATTAGCCCTGATCCATTTTGTTCTTTTTACAGTTATGGGTTTATCCTCATTTTAATCATTTATAATTCTTGTAGGGACTTTTGAGGATGAAGGTTAGACTAATATATTTCTTGGTCTGCCATATTTCTCAGAAACTATAAAGTATGTTATTTCCATTATAAATTGGTACAAAAGGAGAACTTGAAAGTTATTTAGCAAGATAATTAAAACCGTAAATGCCTTTTGAATTTGTAATTTTATGTCAGTAATTTATACTATAGATTAACTTTTTGTTCAGATATATAGTTACAAAGATGATCAATGGAGGGTTATTATAAATGTTAAAATTAGAAAAAACTAACAATGAGAGATTATCTCAATAAAATATGACACACATAATTTTAAGCCATACAACTTATTTTATAGGTATACTCAATATTCTTGGAATAATTTTCAGTTGTTTCTACTTTATCATATTTTTTTATAACTTTACTTGATTACATTTACACTTATTCATTTAGATTTAAATTTTATTTGTTAACATAAGAATTTGAGGGAGTATAACAGGCTAAATAAAATGAAAATACGGCTGGCCATAATAAATGAAAAAAAAAAAAACACAAAACGTCTTATAGAGGAAGAGAAGATTGATATTGACAAAAATGTGAGATGCAATGATTTTTAATACCATGATCAGAGTTAGGTTCAACAGTAAATAGAAAGTAAGACAAGAACAAAGATTGATAACCTTTTGCATGGAACTAAACTCAAGCAGGAATTTATCATGTGACATTAAAAAATGTGTTACTGTGTATGTGGTCTCACTTACATGATGGTAGAAGTCTTAATACAATTACTTGAAAAGCAGTACACTAAAAAAAATGCTATTCCCCTAAAGTGTGCTTGTATTGACTCTATTTAAGGAAAAAATATCATTCCATGAAGTCCTAACTCATTGAAGTGATGTCTTCAACACTGTAACAATGCCCTTCATCAACTTTGTTTTTTGAGAGAGTAACAGCTCTTTGAGTCTCATACATTCTGCTCTTTTTCTTAAAGTAGAACTCTGTTAGGGCTGCCATTTCTGGAAGGTCTTTCAGAGTGAACACAATGCTCTGTCAGGTCCTGGTCTCTTCCATGGATTTTTAAACTCCATGGCTGAATCCCAGGCTACAAACCCAGATTTCTCCATTCTCTGTGGGTTGAGTTTCCATTTTGTACACTTAGTTTTCTTTTTTTCCTGATCAGCCTTAATTAAAAGCATTCTGGTTTTGCCTAACAGATTTCTTTAACTTAGTATCTCATAGAAGAGCTGTTGAAATTTAAGTTCCTTTGGATTCCTTAAGAACCCATGTTCCTTGTAAAAGTCAATTCAATACTTATCCAGAGCTCTTTTATTGAAAAACACCATCAGTCAGTTGCAATTTTAGAGTTTTGAGGAGCATTCTGTGTAGACTTCAATTTGGAAGTCTACACAAAATATGGAAAAGATGGGAGAAAAATTATGCTTTTGGGTATTCAGTGAATGTGGAAATATTACCTATATTATTTGTGATATATATTATATATAACATGATATATTATTTCCCATGGACTTTTTAATTGTAATAATTATGCATAAAAGCAAAATAAAAATATTAAGAAAGAGATGTGATCCAGATAAAGTAAATCTAATATAAATCTATTTATAAAACAAATTATATGGCTGTGTTTGAAAAATATCAAAAAGATATCTAATTAAATGTAGGAATTAATGATTGATATTTTGCAAAGCTACCGTATAAAATGAAGATATAAAAATAATCAGTTAGGTGTGCCTGCCTGGCTCAGTCAGTAGAGCATGTGATGACTCTTAATCTCAGGGTTGTGAGTTCAGGCTCCAAGTTGGGCATGGAACCTACTGGAAAAAAAAACAAAACAAAACACAGAAATAACCACAAAATTTCTGTATACCACCTTCAAGTCAAAAGATTATGAAAGTTAATATAACCATAGCATTATTAAATACGGACTGATCCTAAAATTGTTAAATATCTCTTTACAGAAAATTGTAAAACAAATTTAAAGAACTAAATAAATGGAAAATATGTCCAAGAGATTAGAAGACAATATTTTAAAGATAGCAATTCTTTCTAAACTGATTAATAAATTCAATTCAAACCCAATCACTATTTCCCCAGTAATGTAAGTCTATTTGAGGATTTGAATATTAGTGGAAATTGATAAGCTTATTCTAAATTTTAAGTGTAATTGTCAATGGCCAATGATAATCAAGTATCTTAAAGGTGGGAGGCCTTGCTCTAACTATAATGAAGTTACAGTAATTAAGATAATAAGGCAGTAGTACAAGGAAAAACAAAAAGAACATAATAGAGGGCCTACAACTAGAATCTAGCACATATGGACACATGATTTATAATAATTGTAGTCCTGTACAGTTGTGGGAAAAGTTTTGGGGAAAAATGGTACTTGTACCATATGTAAAACTACTATACACAAATTCAGGTCAATGGTACATCTAAATGTGAGAGGCAAAACAATAAATAATCTAGAAGGAATATAGGAACTTATATAGTTATAATAGAGGAACTTCATTTTTTTGATGTAGGCAAAATTTACTGAACTTAATTTTTTTTTTATTTTTTTATTTTTTTAAAAGATTTTATTTATTTATTTGAGAGAGAGAGAACGAGAGACAGAGAGCATGAGAGGGAGGAGGGTCAGAGGGAGAAGCAGACTCCCCGCCGAGCAGGAAGCCTGATGTGGGACTCGATCCCGGGACTCCAGGACCATGACCTGAGCCGAAGGCAGTCGCTTAACCAACTGAGCCACCCAGGCGCCCTGAACTTAATTTAATAGAAAGTTTCTCAAACTTATTTAACTCTAAAGTGTGTGTGTGTTTGATACATTGGAAAAAAATTTTCCCTTTAGGAAAGACTCCTTTGGGTCCTCTGCTTTCTTATCAAATTAGCAAAGGTCAATCCTGGTAGTTAATGGACAATGATTATGAACTAAAATAAGTTTACAAGAACAGTTTAAAAGATAAGGCTGGGCCCTGATCTGGAAAAACAGAATCGAGACAAGAATCTTACATTTTTTCACAATAAGATCATAAGATAGGATATATTTTTGGCTTTACGTCTAGATCCATTTCTGGTCTGAAAATAAAAAGATTACTAAAGTCATATAAGTGTGTAACAATTTATGTCACCAAGAAGTATTAAGCAGAGAATTGAACAAAATTTAAGCTTTTAAGTTTTTGTATTATTAGAACAGTGATTAAAAAGATATATTTGTATCATTTATGCATTGGTTCTTAAAAGTGCTCTACAATAAAAGTAGTTCAATTTTACCCTATTTAAAGTAGATCATATTAAAGGCATTTTTGTACCAGCCTTGGTCTAGATACATTACTTATTTTTTCTAAAAGGCCTTTAATGGTTCTAAAACTCACGTATCTACTCTATAGACTGAGGATAATATTACCTGCCCTTAATTAAATGCTAGAGATATGTATTTCTATATAGAACCTATATCCTTTAAATAAGCATAACACAATAACAAGTGTATACAACAGAAAGAGTAATTACCCAAATTTGCATGCACAATGGGAACTTCCTTGGTAAAGTGGTTGGCTGCCTGAAACAATATATCATGGATACCATTCAGGGGGAAGTAGCCTACTTTATATGGTACAAATTGGGTACTTAATGCAAGTCTTGAATCTTTCAACTCACAGGGGAATTCTAAGAGTCAGCTAGTTGACATGTACCACAGAGACTTCTCATGGGAAAAGAGCAGTTGGTTTACCCTGGTGCTAATAAGAGGACCAGCCTATATGTCTCTCAATTACCACCAAGCCATGGGATTGAGATGGACCCTCTTTCCTTCTATTAATGCTTCATTCCTTGCAATGGGTCACCCCCACCTCCAGATTACATGTAACTGATTTAGTTTTTTTTTTCTCTCTTTCTTCTGAGGTTTATTTGACCTCATGTAAGTATAATATGCTTGAAATATGGATGTTACACTAATATGGATTTTATTTCTTTTGATATTAATAATTGTGAGGTATTTTGTAAGTATGTGAATGTGCCTAAAGTAGTGCCTCATAAAGAATATAATAAAAGCTAAATTTATTAAGCATTTATCATGTGAATACTGTGCTAAGTGCTTTACATGTATAACTCTACTTAATCCAATTTGGAGCAACATAATATTTATCATCATTTTAACAAATATAATATGAGGTCCATAGAAATTGAATATGCTGTCCAGAGTCACATCACTTTTAAATAAAGTCAGACTTTATGCTCAGATTTGTCTAAACCCAAATTCCAAATTTGTTTTGTTTGACCAGTAGGTCATTCAGAAACTTTTAGAACACACAGTAAATATGATCTTTATGAGACTATGGGAACCCAAATATATGCAAAAAAATTCTAAAAAAATTGGGATAATCATAAACAATTTATTCATATGCTGCTAACAGCTCCCTATGTTGCTTGGATATGCTTTTCAAAAAATTTAAATTTGAATTTTGATTTCAAAATGCTAGTTTCCATTAATAAAATAATATAGCTGATAAATGAATAAAAAGATTTAGGTCATAATCTCTGAATTTAACTAACTTAATTAGAATCTATATGTTTATTTTATTTTATTTTTTAAAAAATTTATTATGTTAGTCACCATACAATACATCATTAGTTTTTGATGTGGTGATCCACGATCCATTGTTTTTGTATAACACCCAGTGCTCCATGCAGTATGTGCCCTCCTTAATACCCATCACCGGGCTAACCAATTCCCCCTCTCCCCCTAAAACCCTGTTTGTCTCTCAGAGTCCATATTCTCTCATGGTTCATCTCTCCCTCCAATTCCCCCCCGCTTCATTTTTCCCTTCCTTCTCCTAATGTCCTCCATGCTATTCCTTATGTTCCACAAATAAGTGAAACCATATGATAATTGACTTTCTCTGTTTGACTTATTTCACTTAGCATAATCTCCTCCAGTCCCATCCATGTTGATGTAAAAGTTGGGTATTCATCCTTTCTGATGGCTGAGTAATATTTCATTGTATATATGGACCACATCTTCTTTATCCATTCATCTGTTGAAGGCATCTCGGCTCTTTCCACAGTTTGGCTATTGCGGACATTGCTGCTATGAACATTGGGGTGCATATGGCCCTTCTTTTCACTACATCTGTGTCTTTGGGGTAAATACCCAGAAGTGCAATTGCTGGGTCATAGGGTAGCTCTATTTTTAAATTTTTGAGGAACCTCCACACTGTTTTCCAGAGTGGCTGTACCAACTTGCATTCCCACCAACAGTGTAAGAGGGTTCCCCTTTCTCCACAACCTCTCCAACATTTGTTGTTTCTTTCCCTGTCCATTTTTGCCATTCTAACTGGTGTAAGGTGGTATCTCAATGTGGTTTTGATTTGGATTTCCCTGATGGCTAATGATGATGAACATTTTTTCATGTGTCTGTTAGCCATTTGTATGTCTTCTTCAGAGAAGTGTCTTTTCATATCTTCTGCCCACTTTTTGACTTGATTATTTGTTTTTGGGGTGTTGAGTTTGAGAAGTTCTTTATATATCTTGGATACCAGCCCTTTATCTGTAGTGTCATTTGCAAATATCTTCTCCCATTCTGTGGGTTGCCTCTTTGTTTTTTGACTGTTTGCTGTGCAGAAGCTTTTTATCTTGAAGAAGTCCCAAAAGTTCATTTTTGCTTTTGTTTCACTAGCTTTTGGAGATGTATCTTGAAGGAAGTTGCTGTGGGCGATGTCAAAGAGGTTACTGCCTATGTTCTCCTCTAGAATTTTGATGGATTCCTGTCTCACATTGAGGTCTTTCATCCACTTTGAGTTTATCTTTGTGAATGGTGTTAGAGAATGGTCAAGTTTCATTCTTCTGCAAGTGGCTGTCCAATTTTCCCAGCACCATTTATTGAAGAGACTGTCTTTTTTCCATTGCATGTTTTTTCCTGCTTTGTCAAAGATTATTTGACCATAGAGTTGAGGGTCCATATCTGGGTTCTCTATTCTGTTCCATTGGTCTATATGTCTGTTTTTGTGCCAGTACCATGCTGTCTTGGTGATCACAGCTTTGTAATATAGCTTGAAATCGGGCAACGTGATACCCACAGCTTTGTTTTTCTTTTTCAACATTTCCTTGGCGATTCGGGGTCTTTTCTGATTCCATACAAATTTTAGGATTGTTTGTTCCAGCACTTTGAAAAATGTCATTGGAATTTTGATCGGGATGGCGTTGAAGGTATAGATTGCTCTGGGTAGCATAGACATTTTAACAATGTTTATTCTTCCGATCCATGAGCATGGAATGTTTTTCCATCTTTTTGTGTCTTCTTCAATTTCTTTCATGAGTGTTCTGTAGTTCCTAGAGTATAGATCCTTTACCTCTTTGGTTAGGTTTATTCCGAGGTATCTTATGGTTTTTGGTGCTATTGTAAATGGAATTGTTTCTCTAATTTCTCTTTCTACAGTTTCATTGTTAGTGTATAAGAAAGCAACTGATTTCTGTGCATTCATTTTGTATCCTGCCACATTACTGAATTGCTGTATGAGTTCTAGTAATTCGGGGGTGGAGTCTTTTGGGTTTTCCACATAAAGTATCATGTCGTCTGCAAAAAGAGAGAGTTTGACTTCTTTGCCAATTCAAATACCTTTTATTTCTTTTTGTTGTCTGATTGCTGTTGCTAGGACTTCTAGTACTATGTTGAACAATAGTCGCGAGAGTGGGCCTCCTTGATGTGTTCCTGATCTTAAGGGAAAGGCTCTCAGCTTTTCCCCATTGAGTATGATATTCGCTGTGGGTTTTTCATTGACGGATTTTATGAACTTGAGGAATATTCCCTTTATCCCTATACTCTGAAGAGTTTTAATCAGGAAAGGATGTTGTATTTTGTCGAATGCTTTTTCTGCATCAATTGAGAGGACCCATTGGTTCTTCTCCCTCCTCTTATTAATGTGTTCTATCACATTGATTGATTTGCGAATGTTGAACCACCCTTGCATCCCGGGGATAAATAAACCACTTGGTCATGGTGGATGATCCTTTTAATGTATTTTTGGATCCTATTAGCTAGGATTTTGTTGAGGATTTTGGAATCCATATTCATCAGGGATATTGGTCTGAAATTCTCCTTTTTGATGGGGTCTTTGCCTGGTTTGTGGATTAAGGTAATGCTGGCCCCATAGAATGAGTTTGGAAGTTTTCCTTCTGTTTCTATTTTTTGAAACAGCTTCAGTAGAATAGGTATTATTTCTTCTTTGAATGTTTGGTAGAATTCCCCAGGGAATCCATCAGGCCCTGGACTCTTGTTTTTGGGGAGGTTTTTGATCACTGCTTCAATCTCGTTACTGGTTATTGGCCTATTCAGGTTGTCAATCTCTTCCTGTTTCAGTCTTGGCAGTTTATAGGTTTCCCGGAAGGCCTCCATTTCATCCAGATTGCTCAGTTTATTGGCATATAGTTGTTGATAATAATTTCTAATAATTGTTTCCATTTCCTTGGTGTTAGTCGTGATCTCTCCCCTTTCATTCATAATTTTATTAATTTGGGTCCTTTCTCTTTTCTTTTGGATAAGTCTAGCCAGTGGTTTATTGATCTTATTAATTCTTTCAAAGAACCGACTTCTAGTTTCGTTGATCTGATCTACTGTGTTTCTGGTTTCTAATTCATTGATTTCTGCTCTAATTTTAATTATTTCTCTTCTAATGTGTGGCTTAGGCATCGTTTGTTGCTTTTTCTCTAGTTCTTTAATGTGTAGAGTTAGTTGGTGAATTCAGGATTTTTCTATTTTTTTGAGTGAGGCTTGGATGGCTATGTATTTCCCCCTTAGGACCGCCTTTGCAGTATCCCATAGGTTTTGGACCGATGTGTTTTCATTCTCATTGATTTCCATGAATTGTTTAAGTTCTTCTTTGATTTCCTGGTTGACCCAAACATTCTTGAGCAGAGTGGTCTTTAGCTTCCAAGTGTTTGAATTTCTGCCAAATTTTTTCTTGTGATTAAGTTCCAGTTTTAAAGCATTGTGGTCTGAGAATATGCAGGGAATAATCTCAATCTTTTGGTATCGGTTGAGACCTGATTTGTGACCCAGTATGTGGTCTATTCTGGAGAAAGTTCCATGTGCACTCGAGAAGAATGAGTATTCTGTTGTTTGAGGGTGGAATGTTCTGTAAATGTCTATGAGGTCCATCTGGTCCAGTGTATCATTCAAAACTCTTGTTTCCTTGTTGATTTTCTGCTTAGATGATCTGTCCATTGCTGAGAGTGGAATATTGAGGTCTCTTACAATTAACGTATTGTTATTAATATGACTCTTTATTTTGGTTAACAGTTGGCTTATGTAGATGGCTGCTCCCATGTTGGGGGCATAGATATTTACAATTGTTAGATCTTCTTGTTGGATAGACCCTTTAAGAATGATATAGTGTCCTTCTGTGTCTCTTATTACAGACTTTAGTTTAAAATCTAATTTGTCTGATATAAGAATTGCTACCCCAGCTTTCTTTTGAGGTCCGCTGGCATGGAAGATGGATCTCCATCCATTCACTTTCAGTCTGGATGTATCTTTAGGTTCAAAATGAGTCTCTTGTAGGCAGCATATGGATGGGTCCTGTTTTTTTATCCAATCTGCAACCCTGTGCTATTTTATGGGAGCATTTAGGCCATTCACGTTGAGAGTGATTATTGAAAGATATGAATTAATTGTCATCATGTTGCCTGTGAGGACGTTGTTTTTATAGATTGTCCCTGTAACTTTCTGTTGTATATGACTCTTGGGGTCTTTCTCCTTTTATAGAACCCCCCTTAATATTTCTTGCAGAGCCAGCTTAGTGGTCACATATTCTTTCAGTTTCTGCCAGTCATGGAAGCTCTGCATCTCTCCATCCATTCTAAATGACAGCCTTGCCAGATAAAGTATTCTTGGCTGCATGTTCTTCTCATTTAGTACCCTGAATATGTCTTGCCAGGCCTTTCTGGCTTGCCAGGTCTCTGTGGATAGGTCTGACGTTATTCTGATGTTCCTCCCTTTGTACGTAAGGAATCTCTTCCACCTAACTGCCCTTAAGATGGTTTCCTTGGTTCTAAGATTTGCAGGTTTTACTATTACATGCCGGGGTGTTGGCCTGTTTTCCTCGATCTTGGGAGGGGTCCTCTCTGCCTCTAGGATGCGAATGTTTGTTTCATTCCCCAGATTAGGGAAGTTCTCAGCTACGATTTGCTCAAATATATCTTCTAGTCCTCTCTCTCTCTCCACTCCCTCCGGGATTCCAATTATTCTGACATTGGAACGCTTCATGGTGTCACTTATTTCTCTGATTCTATTTTCATGGATTCTGAGTTGTTTTTCCCTGGCCTCCTCTTTTCCCTTTTTATCTATTATATTGTCTTCCAGGTCGCTTATTCTCTCTTCTGCCTCAGTTACCCTAGCTGTTAGATTATCTAGATTGGATTGGATCTCATTGATAGCATTTTTAAGTTCTGCCAATTCACCTTTTATTTCTGCCCTTAGAGACTCTATGTTGCCATTAATTGATTTCTCCATTCTAGCCATTGTCTTCACAATTGCTAGCCTGAATTCCATCTCCGACATCTTGGTTATATCTGCATCCATTTGTAAATCTGCAGCATAAGTCATAATCTCTGAGTCTTTTCTATTTTGGGGGCTCCTCCTCCTAGTCATTCTGTTGATGGGTGTTTGGGGGAATGTATAGAGTCCAAATTATTGACCAGAACCCAAGCAAGATGCACCTGTTTTCTTGGCACCTGAGGGTTGCTGGCCTCTTGTTTTCCCAGCCTGTCTTCTGCGGGAGGGGCCTGCCGCACTGTTACTCAGGCAACCCTGTTTGGGCGGAGTTGCCCTGCGCCCCTGTGGCGGGGGATGGGCTCAGTGGGAATCAGTTTTGGGGGCTTTTGTTCTCTGGTGGCTTTCCCTGGCGGCTTTCCATGTCTCTTCCGTGAGTCAGAGCAGAAGAGACCATTTCCAACCCTCTGCCTCAGAGCAGAGAGATCACAGTCTGTTCTTCAGTGAGCTCTCCAAGCCACACTGTCTCCGTTTCTGTCCGTGCTGCTGTAAACTGCAGTGTCCTGGGTTGCGCGCCCCTCCGCAGCGCCCCCAGTCCTGCCTCCAAGTTGGAGCAGGTCTCTGCCCTTTGTGCTTTTAAAACCCCCAGCCGCTCCCAGTTCACATGTGTGCTCGACCCCGCCGCTCCAGGTTTCCGTCCTGGGGGGCTGCAGTTCACAGGCGCGACCCCGCTGCTCCGGGTTTCCACCCTGGGGGCTGCCCTAAAGTCCTTTCCCCGCCACTACCGGTCCGCGAGTCTGTGCCCGTCCGCAGCACGTGAGACTGTCACTCACCGGCGGTGTAGGATCCCCATGGCCAGGCACCCTCCCGCTGCCATTTATCCTCCGATATCTGCCCGCAGAATCACGGCTCTCCGCTTCGTACCTCAAAACCAACCACCTGTGATATTCTGTTTGTAGAGATCCAGATCTTCTTACATCTCAGGCTGGTTTCGTGGGTGCTCAGAGTGGTCTGGTAGATATCCAGCTCAATTCCAGGGACCAGTTGAAATAGGGTCCCCTACTCCTCCACCATCTTTTCCAAGTGTCTAGAATCTATATGTTTAAAAGTGACACAAGGTTTTTGAGATGCTATGTATAGAATTAGAAGTTTGTATATATAACTATTACTGACCTTTTTTTTAATAGCTGAAAGTTTATACCCTTTTACTAACCTCTCCCTATTTTGCCCATTCACCAGCCCCTGGAAGCCACTTTTCTACTTTGTTTCAATGAGTCTGACTTTTTTCACATTCCTCATGTAAATGATACCATGCAATATATTCTTTTTCTGTATGGCTTATTTCACTTAACATAATGTCCTCAAGTTCCATCCATGTTGCTGCAAATGGGAGGATTGTCTTCTGTGTTATGGCTGAAACAATATTTCAAATAATATTCTATTGTATGTGTATACCACAGTTTTTTTTATCCATTTATCTGTCAGTCATCTGTGAACACTTAGGTTGTTTCCATATTTTGGCTATTGTGAATAGTGCTGCAATAAACATGGAGGTGCATTTATCTTTTTGAGTTAGTGTTTTTGTTTTCTTCAGGTAAATACTCAGAAGTAGAATTGCTAGATTATAAAGTAGTTCTGTTTTTAATTTTTGAGGAAACTCCATACTGTTTTCCATAGTGGGTGTATTATTTTGTATTCCTGCCAACAGTGGATAAGGGTTTCCTTTTCCCCACATCCTCCCCAGCACTTGTTATTTCTTGTCTTATTTCTTGTCTTTTTGATAACAGGTGTGAGGTAATAACTCACTGCAGTTTTGTGTTTGCCTGATGATCAGTGATGTTGAGCATCTTTTCATGTACCTGTTCATGGTTTTCTTTGCTGTGCAGAAGCTTTTTAGTTTGATGTAGCCCCACTAGTTTATTTTTGCTTTTGTTGCTTTAACCTTGGTGTCAAATAAAAAAAAAAAATCATTGCTAAGACAATGTCAAGAAACTTACCACCCATAATCTCTGTGCTGAGTAGTCTTCTCACTTTAATGGTTCCTAGCACCTTGTGACAAGAAGCTCTGTTCACAACGTTTTTAAAAATCATCAAAATCTTGTTTCCAATGGCAATTGTTGCTATCATTTGCACAATGCTTCAGGAGTCAAAACCACACACGCATACATTGTCACCTCTGGCGTGTAACACCCTTGTAAGGAAGGAGCATATGTAATCATCACCACTTTGCATGAAAAAATAAGGACACAAATCATTCCGAAAGAGATCCCAGTGACTTACCCTCCCAAAAAAGACAATTACCCGAACTCTAAACCTTTGAGGTTTAGAGGGTACTTGGAGGGCAGCTCCTCCAAATTTCTTTTGGTTTCCATTTTGCATGGAATATATTTTTCCAACCCTTCTCTTTCAGTCTGTGTGTGTCCTTGCATTTAAAGGTCCTTACATTTCTTATAGGCAACATTTAGCTGGGTCTTGTTTTTTTATCCACTTAGTCAATCCACATCTTTTGATTGAAGAATTTAGCTCATTTACATTTAAAATAATTATTGATAGATATGTACTTATTGCCTTTTTTTAATTGTTTTCTGGGTGTTTTTGTAGTTTTTTTGTTTTTATCTAGCTCTCTTCCTTTGTGGTTTGATGACTTTCTTTAGTAGTATGCTTATATTCCTTTGTTTTTATCTTTTGTGTATTTACTATAGGTTTTTGCTTTGTGGTTACCATGAGGGTTACATATAACAATTTATTCTAAAATATAAGTTAGATATTTATATATATCTAAATTGTTATAACACTATAACAACTATTATTGACAAATGTTAGTAATGCCAGAGCCCAAAATTGTACATGTTAGTTTAAATGCAGTGGTATAAAAGTTGTTAAAAATATTTAATAAATGATTAATTGTGCATGCTATACTTTAAAAAACTGCCATAATGTTTATGACTTCCATGAAGGTCACTCCGTGTATAGCACCTGACAGGGAAGAGTCAGCATTGGCTCACTGAGAACTATTTACTGTTGTTTTCAATTTAACAATGCCTCACTTATTATGCTTCAAAAAGGGTTATCTTTTGTGTAGTAGAGAGATTGAAAAGTACTAGATGGATAAGCAGAATACATATATACATATATATAATATACTTTTAAAATCTAACATTATATTTGTATATAATTCAAGTAAATTAACACAAACCAAAGTTTATGTCAACATTCTTACTAAGTTTCAATCTTGATATTAAAAGTAGATTTTGTATTAATGTTTAGAAGGTAGATTTCTATGAATCAAAGCCATATTCATCATTTTCTAAAAACAATTGGGAGAAGCATAAGGACTATGATATATATTCAAATGGCTTTGAATATATATCAAAATGTCACAAAAATTTTGGGTATTTTTGGTGAATATCATAATTTGAATATTTTGAGATATAGTTCCTTTTCGTATACTAATGTTTAGGACATTATATTCATGGTTGAAGTCATAAAAATTAGTGGGCCAGAAGCTACTAATACAAAAATACTACCTAGTTAAAAATTAGATGCTTTGTGGGCGCCTGGGTGGCTCAGTCGTTAAGCGTCTGCCTTCGGCTCAGGTCATGATCCCGGGGTCCTGGGATTGAGTCCCACATCGGGCTCCCTGCTCGGCGGGAAGCCTGCTTCTCCCTCTCCCACTCCCCCCTGCTTGTGTTCCTGCTCTCACTATCTCTCACTCTGTCAAATAAGTAAATAAAATCTTTAAAAAAAAAAATTAGATGCTTTGATATGGGCATAATTACCTGAATATATCTAAAATAGAATTAAAATTGCAGGAATAGTAATGCATCACTTGACTCTTAGAAGCTTGACAGCTTTCTAAAGACCTAAACGTTTCTTTTCTCAGTTTTCAAATTTGTTTAAAAATGTGTTGCATTAGTTTATGGAATCTGTCTAATAGACCTATATCTTAACACATCATGATTTTTTATAGTTAAGCAGTTATTTGGAAAACCCAAAGCAAGCAAGGAAACATGTGTTTCAATCTTATGTATACTCATACTATAAAATCATAGAATGTTTAAAGGTCATAATATAGTTAAAGATTCTGACATATTGGAAATATTTTAGAAAACATTTTATATATTTAAATATTTCAGGTAAAGGAAAAAATTTAAAACATTTTTACTAGTAAAATGCATTTGACAAGCTTTTAATTAACCTAAAATCCACCAATGATTTTAAGTGCTTACTATGTTTTGGGAACATGGAAAATGCAGATAAGACATATGTTCTTGTGTCAAGGAGTTCATGGTCTGGTGAGAGAGACAATAAGATGGAGTAAATGATATGACAGGAATACAAAGTCACGATGATATCACAGACTAAGAGGCAGGAACTAACCTAGTCTAAGGATAAAGTAACAGATGGATTTTGAAATAACCATGTATTATCATAAATGTATACAGCTGGAGACTCTAATCAGTCATTGTCCCATATGCAGTCACTTTTCTAGAGGATATAGATAGCCCCTGGTACCTGGCAGGCAACTAATGGTCCAATGAATGCTTGTAACTCTTTTCCTGTAAATATAGACAACCAGACCTATTTGATTTCACTTAGAAAGGAAAAAAAAAAAAGTTGTGTTCACTTTCTTTAGGAATCAACTCTCCATCTCTTTCTTAAAATGTAGCATATAGGGAGTTCTATGATTTTACCATTTCACAAGACGTCATGATGGCCCATTCTATTAAGGATACCATTCTGCTGCACTGAATGCCCCAGAAGCCTTGGTAAGATACATGCCTGCATAAGGATGCAAAATAAAACTCCCATGAAAATTCAGGCTCTGACCCTTTGATTAAGTTTCAGGGTTTTCCTTGATCTGAACCATGAAAAGATATCTACAATAAGCAAATGGCAAGAGACTTAGCTGGAATCTCCTGCCACCAAGAAAATAGCATAATGCCTTTTGTATTTTAAAGGCAACATATAATACAAATATATAATAGCATGCTGCTGCAATACATTTACCAAATAACCCTAAAACTTACTGTTTTGACTGGGATCAGAACAATAGAAGGTTCTTAAATTCTGAAAAATTTGCACCAGCAGTAAGCAATACAAACCAGGATATTTAGGTGCACTTACAAGGTCTGTGGCAGTTAGGTTATTTTATAGAAACAAGCACTCTTTAGGAAACTATAGCACATACTCTTATAATTTTGAAGCAAAGCCACTCCATATTTTGAAGATGATTCTTTGTTTGAAAATAACAAAAGTAGCAAAATAACTGATGGCTTAATATTAGGTCCTACTAAATAAGGAAAATTTGACCAGGGCCCCTAAGGTATCTTCCACCTGAGCTGCCTATCAAAACCTGGATGTTTTTTGACCACAGAAGCCATAAAATTTGACATTTTCAGTAGCCTTCCATCATTAAGTGGAAGAAATATAGATTATATTGGGCTTGAACAGATTCTGAAGGTACAATTAAGTTACATGAGCAAGAGGCTTAGACTTTCATGCATCTACTTTGGAAGCACTACCTCCTTTCTGTGAACCCACATGTGTGGTTTTATGAGTTTTCATGTCAACAACTATGACAAGTTGTCTGATGAAGAAAAATTTATATTTAGTTTATAGATGGTTCCACAGGATATACTAGGAACATTTTAAAAATGGGTACATAAGAACATAGGTGAAGGGAAATTTTCTAGAGAGCAGAACTTGGAGGAGTGTACCTGGTTGTTTACTTTTTCTGGAAAAAGAGGTTAGAGAAATACCAGATTCACACTGATTTTTTTGAGCAGTGGCTAATGATTTAGCTGAGTGGTTATGAACTTAGAAAAATATTGGAAATTTGGTGATAAAGCAACTTGAGCAGACTTCATGGAATGGGCCCAAAGTGTGAGGATATTTTTGTCTTGTGTAAATGTCCACCAAACAGCAAACACAGCAGACAAGCCTCCCAATAATCATGTGGACAAGATGGCCCATTATGTGGATGTCAGTAAATCTCTTTGCTCAGCCATTCCAATCATTGCTAAAAGGGCTGATGAACCAATTGGCCATGGAAGCAGGCATGGCAGTCATGCATGGACTGAACAACATGGCATGTATCACTACAGATGATGTGGCTGTAACTATTGGTGAGTACACAACGTGTCAACAACGGAAAGTGACACTGAGTCAACAATATGGTGATGTTTCCCAATGAGCAAGCCAGCCACCTGGTGACAATTTGATTATATTCAATTACTTCCATCACAGAAGGGAAAGCAATTTGTTCTTTTTGGAATAGACACATTCTGGAGATAGATTTGCCTTCACTGCCAATAGTTATCCTGCCAAAACTACCTTTCATGATTTTGGAGGTTGCTTTACATCACTGTCAAGAAATTCTCCACGGCATTTCTTGTGAACCAGAAACTACTTTTAGAGCAAATAAAGTATAACAAAAGACCAATGGCCATGCAATTCATGGTTCCTCCCATATACCCATCCCCTGCCTGATAGAATGGTGGGAATGACCTAGGAGCCCAAAAGAATGGTGGAATGGGCTTCTGAAGACTTATTTAGAACACTTTGCAAACATCTCAGGTTGTATCTTAGGGTTTATTTCTGAATCTTCTATATTAATACACATTTCCATTTTTTTATAGCTAGAATTTATGGGTTTAGGTTCTAAAAAATAAAAACAGAGGAGTCATCCCTCTTATCATTACACATAATAAAATACAACTTTGGCCTCTGATGGTTTAGAGGTCTTAGTTCCCTAAGAAGAAATATTCTCGCTAGGGACAATTTCAAGGGAAATCTGGCAACGGGCATCTCGGTATCCTTTTTCCTTAATGTTAAAATCTGAGAATGAGAGGAAATTGCATGAGATTCTGAAGGCAGGAATGGAACAGAATCTATGATTCTATGGCAGTGTTTGTGCCCAGATAGAAGTATTTATTCACTGTGACTCTTAAATTCCTTAGTTAACTAATTTTCATTGAAATCCATTATTCATTATACGTGACATTTTGTCTATATTCTGACATTTCAGCTTTTTATAGTTTGTTGATTTGTTTTATTGAATGATTATAATTCAAAATTATGAGACCCACATAGTAGCATTATGGTTCCATAATTCCAGTTGCTTTAATGGCTATTTATTTTTTTCTTCTTCTTCTTTTATTTTTTTAGTGGTTATTTCTACATGAAAAACTTAACCATGCCTATAATATGTCAAAATCTAAAATTATCTTTCATTGAAAACCACTCATTTTCTCTGTCTTCAGTAGCACCCATTGTCAATTAAAATCTAAAATATCTTAAGATGTCCAGTTCAAATGCTCCCTCCTCCCTGAAAACTTTCCTTACCAGGGTTTTTCTCTCAAAGCACATAGCTTATATTTTACAACACAGTGATTACATTTTTCTTGAAACATCTGGAGCAGAGACTGTATCATTGGCAGGCTAGCTGCTTCAAACACTGCATGTAAGACTTGACAAAAAATTGAGGTCCAGCATATCCCTTTGAGAGCTTCTTAAAATCTATCCTATTTTCCCCACTGGTGGAAGTTATGAAAAAAGCAACAAAGATTGACTAGCGGGAAAATGATTTGTAGGGAAACACTCTGTTTGGTCATCTTCTTTGGAGAGATTAAGTAAGAAGTGAGTGACGTAGGATCAGGAAGGTGCAAGTCCACCATACAAATTTAGCTCACTGAATTCAGGATATTGAGAAATCCAGAGTCTTGGCACCACTCTGTCAATTTCCCATCCTATGGACTCCGAGGCATCCCAGTGAATCAAGGGAAGGATATTCTCTACATTGGAAGGCATATGCACTGTATTCCAGGAGACCACAGGATGCTTCCACTGCTAGAATCTGAGCCCTGCCTCGGGCACTGGCAGCAACCACAGAGACCATGCATTGACTTTACAGAGGGAAATAAAAGCCCCCGACATCACCTACTTCTTGATTTTGCCTCAGGCTGATCATCAACATTTATCTATTTGTAAGTAGTAATGATTGAAAGATTTATCTTAAGGATTTCAACATTGCCTTGTGGTTCTTTGCGGACGTAGAAATTGAAGAGAAAAATTTTAGGTAAATCAATCCAACCTTGAGGAATGATATTTCATTTCCAGTTATTCCCCATAGACAGTTTTTGAAATAAAATCAAGTTCAGCCCAGGAGCTACCAGAAAACAGTGGGAAGAAAGAGTAGGCCGTGCTTAGCAATGAACCCTTAAAGAGTTTGGCCAATTCCTTTTTCCAGTTTTAGCAACACAAATATGCTCATTTCTTCAAACACCTTTCAGGCCTAGCAGGTAAGTGTTTGTCTACTGATTGCCCAGCAACAGAAATTACTGTCATGGTTCCATGTATCACGGAGAATAAAAGTATGTTTTGACTGTTAATGGAGCTCAAAGTACCCACAAGACAGGTTTTTGAAGAGAGTTTACCTGAAACGTAGGAGATACTTAGCCAATCCCAACTTGCCTCTTTCATAAATTTTCCATTTCCTTGGGAATAATCTTTTGTTTTTGTGATACGACAAATGAACAAAAAACCCTGTGATGAAAACCAGAGCCAAGAGAGTTGCCTCTGGCAACAAACTTTGGGTCAAGGAATTTAAAGGAGAAATAAAATAAAATAAAATAAAATAAATCAACAGCGAGTTGTAAAGGGTAAGCTGGATTTTGTTACAAGTTTAAGCTCCACTGCAGGGAAGACCACACTGAGTCATTTCATAAAATTTACTTTTAAAATGCTGCCAACTCAGACATAAAATAAACCAGCACTAATTAGAGTTATGCCACCATTTATTCCAAGCAGGACTAGAGGCGCATAATGAATTAGCCAGCAAATATTTATGTTTTAATAGTTGCAAATGTTATCCTAGGTGAAAAAGATAAAAACCTTGTCTCCAAATGTTATAGAATCCAACAGAGAGTCTACAACTTGGAGATTTAAACCAAAGTCTTAGGAATGGCTATAATAAAATTTAACCTGTATTTTTAAAGTATCTATTAGTTTTATGTCCTCTTGGTTTTCTCCCTCCTTTTCCTCCTTCCTTCCTTCTGTCCTTCTTCCCCTCTGTCTCTCATTTCTTTATTCCTCCCTCTTTCCTCTTCTTTTTTAACCTTTGGTAGCTGATAGGGTATGATGCACCTCCTCCTTCCCTTCCAGTATTGTACTGTTACAGATATGCTCAAATTAATTAACTTTCCAGGCTCAAAATAATTCATTGGGTTGAAATGAGATAACATGATAGACAGACATACAGATAGATAAAACAGAGAAGTGTGAAAGGCTGAGAGGCGCTTTAAAATTTATCTCTATGATTACATTACACAGGTGTGCAATAACCTTCTGGTGCCTTAAGAGTTTAAATGTGATACATTGAAAATAATTGCCTTAATGTTGGCTACCATGTGATTAATTGGGCTAACAGCAAAAATTACTTTAAAGGTAGCTCAGGATAAAGATTGCAGTATTGGGAACTAGGTTATATAATTCATAGAGTTCTTTCTTTCTTTCTCATGTGTAGCATCCTTCCCCTAAATCACAGGTGTTCATTAAATCCTTAAATCCATTAAATTTGTCCTCTTGCTTTTTAAATTACTCTTTCAATTTTTCCCAAATCCTCCTGTCCTGTTGTTAATTTATCTTAGATATGTTTTTCGGTAGCTCTTTACTGTCTCTTCTCATGCCTTTTTGTCCTCTGGGTTAAGTAGTCAATACATTCTGTTCAACATGGAAATTCCATACCTATTCCTTGGAAGGGACTTCTTATCCATGGCTTTGTCTAAAGCCCAGGGTTCCCAAGTCTCTAACAACTTTGCACCATAAAGTTTATAACAATATATAATAACTGAACCTCTTGGGGTTTGAAGAAGATAGAGGAATGATTTCACACAGATCCAAAACCCAAGGCAGGAAGGAAGATCATGGTATATTAAAAAAGCATTGCCACCTCATTTTTTAAAAGAAATAATTTCTTATAAAAGCATATGTTTATTGTTTTGCTTAGAATTCATAAAGTGAGAAAAACATTAAGGTACCTCACTTCTCTTTTTAATGCCTCATCCTATTACATTTCCTATTTATTAACTAAAATGTTTCAGGGCACCCAATATTTTATGGTAATAGTAAAATTACTAGATATTGGGCAATCACTGTAATGTTGAGTGCATATATCATTATAATTATATCTTTCTGGTGAATTGACCTTTTTTACCATCTATAATAGCACTAAAAATAATAAAATACTTAATAATAAACTTCACTAAACAGGCAAAAGACTTACAGTGAAAACCACAATACATTGATGAAAGAAGTTAAGACACAAACAAATGGAAAGGCATCCTGTATTCATGGACTGGAAGACAATATTGTTAAAATATCCATACTACCGGGGCGCCTGGGTGGCTCAGTCATTAAGCGTCTGCCTTCAGCTCAGGTCATGATCCCAGGGTCCTGGGATCGAGCCCCGCATCGGGCTCCCTGCTCTGCGGGAAGCCTGCTTCTCCCTCTCCCACTCCCCCTGCTTGTGTTCCCTCTCTCGCTGTGTCTCTCTCTGTCAAATAAATAAAATCTTTAAAAAAAAATAAAATAAAATATCCATACTACCTAAATCAATCTGCAAATTCAATGTAATGCTTTTAAAATTCTAAGGGCGGGGCATCTGGGTGGCTCAGTCGGTTAAAGGTCTGCCTTCTGCTCAGGTCATGATCCCAGGGTCCTGGGATCCAGCCCCACATTGGGCTCCCTGCTCAGTGGGGAGTCTGCTTCTCCCTCTCCCTCTGCCACTCCCCCTGCTTCCCCTGCTTGTGCTCTCTAGCTCTCTCTCTTTCTCAAATAAATAAAATCTTAAAAAAAAAAATACAAAGGACATTTTTTATAGAAATAGAAAAACAATTGTATATTCATATGGGAACACAAAAAGCCATGAACAGCCAAGTCAGTCTTGAGAAAGAACAAAGCTAGAGGCCTCACATTTCCTGATTTTAAAACATATATCACAAAACTACAGTAATTAAGAGTATGGTAGTGGTATAACACAGATATGGGCCAATGGAACAGAATAGAGAACCTAGAAAGAAATCCTTGCATAAATGATAAATTGATATTTGAGAAGGGTGCCAAGAATCCACAATAGGAGAAGCATTCAACAAACAGTATTGGAAAAAGTGGATATCCTTATGCAAAATAATAAAATTAGATCCTTATTTTACACCATACACAAAAAAGTTATCAAAACAAAGACTTAAATATAAGACTGAAATTGTTAGCGTCCTTGAAGAAAACAGAAAAAGCTTCATGACATTGGACTTGGTAATCATTTCATGGATATAACACCAAAAGCAAAACTAGATAAGAGGGTCCACATCAAACTAAAAAGCTTCTGCACAGCAAAGTTAACAATTGACAGAGTGAAAGGAAATGAGAGAAAATATTTGCATACCATATATCTGATAAGATGTTAATTTCCAAAATATATAAGAAACTCCTACAATTTCATAGCAATAAAAGCAAAACCAAAAATCTAATAACCCATTTAAAAAATGGGCTAAAGTCGCAAATAAACATTTCTCAAAGAACACACAAATGGCCAAGTATATGCACAGATATTCAATGTCGCTAGTAATAGAGCAATGTGAATTAAAAGCATGATAAGTTATCACATCACACCACTTAGGATGGCTATTATCAAAACAAAACAAGAGGCAAGTATTGAGGGGTTGTAGAAAAATTGGAACCCTGTAGACTGCTGGTGGGGTTGCAAAATAGTGTAGCTGCAAATTGGTGAAAACTGTGTGAAAGTTTCTCAAAAAAACAAAAATTGGACTACCATATGATCCAGCAATCCCACTTCTGGGTATTTTTTCAAAAAGAATTGAAATCAGGATTTTTAAAAGAAGATTTATTTATTTATTTATTTTAGAGAGACATAGTGTGTGTATGTGAGAGGGAGAGGGGAGGAAGGAGAAGGGAAACAGACTCTCCGGGGAGCAGGGAGCCCCAGCCCTGAGGAGGCTCAATCTCAGGACTCTGAGATCATGACCTGAGCTGAAACCAAGAGTCAGATGCTTAACTGGCTGAGCCACCCAGGCGCCCCTGAAATCAGAATTTTGAAGAGCTATTAACACTACCATTTCATTACTTGAACAATAACTAAGGCATTGAAGCAACCTCAGTGTCTATCAAGTGGGGAACAAATGAGGAAAATGTGGCACATATATGCATTGGAATATTATTCAACTTTAAAAGAAATCTATAATATATGACAGCATAGATGAACCTGGAGGACATTATACTAAGTGAAACAATCCAGTCACAAAAGGCAAATAATGCATGATTAAACTTAGGTGTTGTATATAAAATAGTCAAATTCATAGAGTCAGAGAATGGAATGGTGATTGCCGGTACTGGAAGGAGAAGGAAATGAGGAGTTGCTAATGAAGGTGCATAAAGTTCCAGTCAAACAAGATGAATAAGTTCTAGAGATCTTATGTACAACATTATGCCTATAGTTAATGATGTTGTATTGTACACTTAAAAAATTTAAGAGGGTAGATCTCATGTTGAGTGTTCTTACCACAATAAAATGAGGTTAAAACACACACACACACACACACACACACACACACACACACACACACAGAGAGTGAATGAGAGAGAGAGAGAGAGGGAGAGAGTGAATGCACTCATAAAAATGAATCCCTTAGTTCGGGGCTCACCTGAGTCATTTTCCTTTCCTAATTCTAGGCTGGTAAGCCCTCATCATCAGTTTACCTTTTTAATGAATTCATTTTACATTTTGTGTAGCTTTTCTATTTGCCCTCAAAGCAAGGAGGAGAGAGGTTGGTCTGATGTACTGATAATCTGCTGTCATCAAAATGCTGCATTTACTTTTAGTTTTTGCAAATTTGGGGTTGTTGTGGTTGTCAGTAAAAGTTTCTTCTCTCCTAAATTTGTTTTTAGAATCATCCTTTCCCTTATTGCCATATTAATACCACCATAATGATAAGATAAGATCTATGGTAAACCACAGCCCTCATGTTATAAACATTCTCTTTATACAAAATCATTTCCAAGTGGGAATAATCAATTACCATCACAGGAGGCAGCCACAACCTTTTTCATTATGATCAATTGTTTCCTAGCTTCACCTCCGCTGTGAGCTAGCATTTCAAGAACTTTATATCCAGAGAAATATGGAATAAAGTACCAAAGGCTCATAAGTTAACTAATATCTCTCTTCATATATATTGACATTTAAAAATTCTATTTATTAATTATGGCGCATCTCATAATTAAATACTAAGGGCAACTCCAATCTCTGAAATCATCAGGCTTCAAAAGAAGGTCAAATTGTGGTGATAATTAACTTGTTCTCAGATGCAAGACATTTCCTCCATGCCACCTAGTCATTCCCCCATTTTTCACTTTGCCTGGAGGACATAGAGAACAATGCTAGTTGGAAAAAAAGTTTGATCTCTTTTAAGAACCCCTAGAAAATGCCATTTTCCCTAATTATTAAATTAGCAGTTCTTTGATGCCTATGAAAAATAGGCAGAAGTGAACAAAGCAATCATCTAAGCCACAATTTTAATATCCTTTCTGATTTTCAGCCTCCACCAGAAGTTTGCCACTTTCCAAACCTCTAACTGCTTGGATCCAAAGCCAATGCCACACATTTTTGGTTTCTATTGTGTCTTTCCACCTTTGGGGATATATAGCCAGTTTTCTAATGCTCAAACTTAGTGCCTTAATAAGCACTATTTTATTTTTTGCTCATGATGGTTTGTCCACCTGCGAGTCTTACCTTGTTTCACTAAAAGGATGTGTGGACATCTAGCTCATCCACAGGGCTGGGTTGTCGATGATGGTCTCATTCACATATGTGACAGTGGGTGTAGGCTGAGCTACATCATGGTAATACTGAGTCATGGTAATGGTGCAAGTTGCAGACATTTTAAGGTTTAGGCTTAGAAACTGCACAATTTTACCTTGCTCAATTAGTCAAAACTAGTCACAAGGTGAGTCAAGATTTAAGTATGGGTAAATCAAAGCCCCTCTATTGAAGAGAGGAGGTTTAAAGAATTTGTGGCAATTTTTAATCTATCTATGTCCCATTTACATTAAGTGATCTTATACTCAGAACTCCATATCCACAGGGATATGAATTCATAGGGAATATTCAAATCCTGGTTATGTTTGATATTAATTTCATTAGTTGCTCTTAACCTGTTTTGTAACAACTTATTTTTATTCTTACTCTTTTCAAAATTTCTTTCATTTTAATAATTCCTAAAATTAACATTTTTAATTTATCTCCTAGAGTAATCATTCTTGAGATCATATTTAATTCATCTTTATCCTTTATTTTCTATATTTAATGTGGCAAGTCCATTTGAAATAACTCTTAAACCCCCCTACTATTTTAATCACCTTGCTTCACCATCATCACAGCTGTATGTACATTAACATAAGACTTTGATATCTGGCTTTTCTTTTACTAGGTTCTCTCAATTTTACTTGATTATTTGATTAAACATCCTAATCCACTGATACTTCAATTATCCCTTTCTCTTGATCAGAATACTTGATCTGTTTTTATTCATACTGCTAGATATTCTAAGGATTTCCAGCTTTTTAGATTTTTTTTTAATGATGTGGTTCTACCTTATCCAATCTTACTATTAATCAGTATGTATCTTTATGCCCAAGTTTTATTACTTTGTATTTTTTATATATGGTGTATTCATTTCTGAATCTTTGTATTTGCTATTCTTTTAATCCCAAACATGAAATGTTTTTTCATTTGTTTGCATATATGAATATAGAATCAATACCCAATTTAAGTAGAGTAACTCCTCTAAGCTTTCCCCTACTACTCAAACTAGAACAGATATATACCTTTCTTAAAGTCTCAGTTTATTTATACTTAGAAGAATACAGTTTAATGCTAAGTTTTCATAGTTGTGTGTTTTCTTTCCATTTTGCAAATGTTTACCCAGTTATCACTATGTGACAGGCATTGAGATATGGATCTGGGATACAAAGGTGGGCATAAACACACACAAAAAATTGACAGTACTCTTTTGTATCTCATAATTTAGTAGAGTGGGGATATTTTAATAACATAATCACATAAATATATAATCATAAGTGGATAATTTCTTTCAAAAAGATTGTACAATGCTATAAATGCACTTTAATATGGAACTGACCTCATCTTTGAGTTAGGGAATGTTCCCTGAGGAAATGTTAGTTGATATGTGAAAGATTAGTTACAGCCAAAAGGTAATTAAGTGAAGAGGAAAGTAAAAGAGATATAGAAGAATAGAGAACAGTGGGCAAGTCTCTGTGGTGAGAAGGGAAGAATAAAGAAACTCAACGTGGGTGATCAATGTGACTTCAATACACAAGGAGTAGCATGATATTCTGAGGTGAGGCTGGAGTGAGAGGCAAGATTTTGTTCAGTAGGGTTATTTAGACAATGTTAAAAATTTTGGTCTAACAGAAATGGGAAAACACTGGGTGATTCACATAGAGAAATAATGTTAGATTAGCATTTTGAAAGGCCACTAGAGGTGTGGATTAGGGCACTAATCAGAGGGGTCATATTTGTTGTAATCAGTGTGTGAGCGATTTTACTTAGTTGCCTAAGTAAGGTTGGATGGGAATGGGAAACGTGATGAAGATGAAATGCTAAGCATTCAAAGTCCAGAAGAACAGTGCCTATATTTACTTAGGAGAGAATAGGAAAAAGGTGGGAATAAAAGGAGGAAATCTTGCTGTAACTCAGTAGAGGGGGTTCCTATCTGATGGCTTAACTTTTATTTTTTAAATACAAGGCATGTCATATGCCTCTGCTACCCCCAGTTGTCATCAGGTAGTCATGACCTCCAACCCAGCCATAGCTTTGGCACAGTCATGTGTGGCCTTGGGTTCAATTACACTGACAGTGTCCCAAACATGCACTCTACTTTCCTCCAGGACTCTGTGATGGCCATGGGCATAGGCTAGAGTCTGTAGGACAAGCACATTGACCAGTTTGAAAGGCAGAATAGTTAACAACCCTAACAATAACCTCTTAGTCAATGTATTAAGAACAACAACAAAAAAAAGGTGAAAGAAAACAAGAAACCAAATTTCCTATTCAATTATAGGGTGGACAATTTCTAGAAGATCATAGGCCTGGTCAAGTCTCAGTTGCCCACAGCTTTGAACTTTATAATATACTCCTGTTTTGGTTTTTCCTAATTTCCTCATTTTTCTGTTCCCTCTCTGTTATCTTTAAATGAAATGTGTGCCCACATGACTTTGTCTACAACTTTGAGGAAAACCCAGGCTAAGACCGTAAGCAGGTTCTTTTCCTGAAAATGAGAAGGGTGTACTATAGTCAGAGGTTTGAGATAGTTGATTTGGATAGGGAAAATAGGGAAAACTGAATTGTACAGAAAAACATAATAGAAATAAATGCAATATTTTTCTAAAATACACATTTATATTTTCTCCTGTTAGCTTATCTCCCTGAAAGTAGACTTATACTTAATAAATCTCACGGGTTTTTTTTTCCTATGGCATGTAACTGAGTAATGACAGATACTAATAGATACTTGTTGATTTTCTAATAAAACTGATTGATAATGAATTTGCTATATTTTGGTATGGACTATAAAATCCTATATATGTCAGTACTCTATTTTCATTAAGGAAAAAATCTATACTGAAAGATAAATGCTGTTAATCTAAAAGGATATATATACATTAATATAGAATGATGAATTTGGAATTCTTGCAATTTGTGGCTATTATGATTACCTTTTGAATCCAAGGAAAATATAATAGTTATAAATTCAAAAGTTTGAACTATTTTATATTTATTTTTTCTGTCCTAAAGCAATTGATTTTGTTTAGTGGTATTGTGAGACATTGTGAGAGAAATGGTAAGGCATTAATGAAATAAAACTCAATGCACTCAATGAATTATTCCAGTATGCCCAAAGAGTGGTCAATTTTGCCTTACATAAAAAATATTGTGAACAATTTGTTAGTGGTTAAAAATGTAAACTTGGGGACAATTTCCAGAACAGTGTGAGAAACTTCATGGATCCTCTCCTCACAAACAATTATTACTGGTGAAATTTATTTTAAAAAATCAACCATTTAAAGTCTGTGGAAATTGTCCAAGGGGCATATAGCAAATGACAAAACATTTACTCAAGAAAATCTATGAAATCTCAGAAGATTAGTGAGACTATAGTGCTTGAGCCATGACCTACTCCTTCCCATCCAACCCATCTCAGTATGACAGAAGGCTCTACTCTGAGTATGACTGAGGAGATGGAGCTCCCTCTCCCCAAAGATCCCATCAAGGGCTATAGGATCACCCTAGGATATCTAGGTGGCCAACATTTTTCTTTCTCTTCCCCCACTTCCATGTTTTAGAGGCTAAATATCCAGTGAGTACAACCGAGAGGTCTGGGGAGCCCTTCCTCCACCCAACCACCATTCTGGGGAGATGGTAGGCCAAGAATATTGGGGCCCTGATTGCCCTTGCCCTAGTTCACTCATGAGATGGATGTTCCAATCTAGGAGAGACAAATCAAGGAGGCCAGAGGCTGTCACTCTGGAAAAGCAGACCATTCTTCCCCACTCCAGCTCTGGAACAGTGGTGCAATATTGATACATGGCACAATATGGATGAACCTTGAAAATATTATCTTAAGTGAAAGAAGTCAATTACATGATAGTGCATATTGTATGATTCTCTATCTATGAAATTTATGGAATAGACAAATCTATACAGAGAGAAAGTAGATTAATGGTTTCCTTTTGGAGTGATGAAATTATTCTAAAATAGATTGTGGTGATGGTGGCCCAATTCTGTGAACATACTAAAAACATTAAGTTGTACACTTTAAACAGGTGAATTGTATACTATGTGAATTAGATCTCACAGTTGTTATACAAAAAGTCATCTTAAAATGGCTTATGACATATTTTATTTGAAACAATGTAATAGGTAAGCATGTACTGATCTTAATAATTTTTTTAATTTTTTACAACATATAGATGAAGATAGAAAGGAAATGAAGTTTAGAAAGTTATACATCTTAAAATTTATAGTAGACTTGAATTTTAGTAACAATTAGCATATTTTATACTCTTTTTATTAAAAATTCAAGTCAAAATAACTAGTCTTTCAATGATAGCATATAAATCATTAATAGCTTATTATGTAATTTAAATAATTATTAAGATTATTTTAATCCCGGTATATTTAACATACAGTGCTGTATGAGTTTCAGGTGTACAATATAGTGATTCAATGATTCTATACATTACTCAGTGCTCATCATGTTAAGTGTGCTCTTCATCCTCATCACCTGTTTACCCAATGTATAAATCAACTGAGGAGCCCAGCTCCTGGTTAAAAGCCTATGTGTGGCTTTTCATGCCTGATCACAGGCAATTTCAAAAGCTTTACATGGTGGGCCTCATGGCAGGAAAGCTGCACTCCCACACCACACGTGGTGCACACCAGTGCACTACAGTTTCTGAAGGGAGTTGCAGTCAAGGACTCAGGCATCCCTGGCTGGTCATGCTCTGTCACAAATTTGCATTCTTAGCCCTGAGACTTTATCCTTAGGTCTCTTTATCTGAGGTCTTGTGCAGAGGAACTCTTTATGAGAGGAGGAGGGGAAACTCTGATGACACTTTTCCCTACTCTGACTCAGTTCCCAATACTTTTCTACTCCTAACACCCTCCTCTTGCCCTTTCCCTTTGACCCCGGGATCCAAAAACCTGCCAGATTCTCTTGTCTGGGGCTCCTGTAATAGGAAGATGACCTCTATGTCTTTGTTGATCTACCCGACCCTAGATCAGTGCACCAGTGCATGGGGGAAACTGAACTGGAAGCTTTAGCACCTTCTCTGGTTTTAGACTCTTGCCTACAACCTTGCAATAAGTGATTAGAGGCTTAACTCTTTCATTTTTGGCTGTTGCTTTAATTGACTACTCTGACACCTGACAGCCCAGCTCTCTCTGACAGCTCAGCTGAACTGACGTCAACTAATTGACTTGATGACCTGTTGTATTTCTTCGAATTATAATCTGTTCATTCTTAACTGTTTCATCTTCAATGAGCCTTTCCTGAGTCTCTGAGACTGATTATCTGTCGAGTATCATTACCCTCTTGCCAAAAAAGGCACACTAAAATAAAATTATGCATACGTTGTTAAGGATTTTAGGATTTGCAAATATGGAGTTGTTTCTATTATTGAATATTCTTTTAATTGCAGTAAGTGGAAGTTTAAAAACACTAGTAGAAGGAAACTAATCCAAGTTCAATTGTCCCTTGATAAACAGCATTCACATATTACCTGGAATTCTTCCAGTCTGCCATTAAAAATAAGTTTTCTGTGATCAAAAATTTCAGGATCCAAGGCTGTCATGGAATTAGAGATAGCCACAGCCAAGACCTTGAGACAAGATCTTGAGAAAGAACCAAAGGGAAGAAATGTTTTGTCTGCATCTATCACTTCTTCCAGTTAAAAATAATATGCCAATCATTATTACGATTATTTGAGGCTGATTCATTAATTCCAATTGATGATAAGTGCCTTATCTCAGCTGAAGAAATGAGTGAGATTCTTCTGTTTTCTCTAGTAGAAGTTAAAAAATACATGACCATTTTTTGACATAGGGAGAATACTCAAAGAAATTTTGTGTACTTCAACTGTTTTCTTCCTTTGGTGCAGTATGTACATTTTACGTTCTGCTTGTTGTTTGTGGTTCAGTAGCTATAGTAATTATATCAAATACCCAAGAAAAATAAAAGAACAAAAACTGCATGGTAATGTCACAACATGGAGAATTACTGATCCTTTAAATCCCATCTGTGGATGGAGTTCATTAATCAAGGTCAAAATCCTTGTTCTAAAATTTCAGGTTAGGTTTTCCAAAGTATAGTTCTTTGAACATTAGTCCCTTAAAACTATATACACTTAAAGGCATATATAGATGTAAATAAAAACAGCAATACCCAGAAACTTGAGTTTGGAAAGTGCTTTCACATTATAGCTCCATATTGGAGATTCACGATGCATATTCATATATAAAGGCTCTTTTAATTGTATCTCTTTAATGCTGAATACTCAATTCAGTAATAAAGACATAAATCCTTTTATCTATTCCAAAGGGAACAATATTTTTACTGGTTTGTTTTCCCCATGCCAGATATTAACAATCAAAAGTGTAGGATAAACTATTCAAAGGCTTGTTTTTCAACACTATCTATTAATAGTGAAATATATCATAATGAGTTGCTCTCAGGACAACCTCAGATGATTACTATTTAAGAATAAAGACTGCCTATCATAGGTGTCAATTAAACATGACTGTATTTTTTGGAGTGGGGATAGAGATATAGTACATAGTAGTCAGAATAACAATTTCTCACTGGTTTCAAAAAGAAACTTCATGCTGATATGCATGAAGATACGACTAGTCTCATTAAATGGCCAAATGGGCCATTGCTGGGATAGTTAAAATTTTTTTAAAATTGATATGAAATATGGATGGAATACTTTAAAATATTGCAAAGAGTTAATGAGAGTAATGGTCATGCCCCAAATGATCTGGGCTGACTCCAGCAATAGTCTTTATTTTTTTGTTCAATGACAGATATTGCAATGATCAAAATTCTAAAATGAAAAAGCTATGAAAATAAAGACTTAGTGTGCTTTAAAAATATATGGAATCTTATTAATTTTACTATTTTGATTTTTCTATGTATGTTAAGTAAAAAAATACACATATGTTCTCATACTTGTAGTCATGAATCTATGGAAAGTGTTTAAAAATAAAACGAGAATCAAACAGTTAAAAACAAATTAGGAAATCTTGTTTGGAAAACTCACGGAGATTTGAAAAAAATAGCACACTAACATGCTTGGTGGGAAAGAATCAGTATACTTTTTTTTTTTTAATGTTATGTTAGTCACCATACAATACATCATTAGTTTTTGATGTAGTGATCCACGATTCATTGTTTTCATATAACACCCAGTGCTCCATGCAGTACGTGCCCTCCTTAACTTTCTTTTTTTTTTATTATGTTATGTTAATCACCATACATTACATCATTAGTTTTGGATGTAGTGTTCCATGATTAATTGTTTGCATTTAACACCCAGTGCTCCATGCAGTATGTGCCCTCTTTAATACCCATCACTAGGCTAACCATCTCCCCACCCCCCCTCCCCTCTGGAACCCTGAGTTTTTCAGAGTCCATAGTCTCTCATGGTTCGTCTCCCCCTCCGATTTTCCGCCCTTCATTCTTCCCTTCCTGCTATCTTCTTCTTCTTTTTTTTTTTTTTTAAACATATAATGTATTATTTGTTTCAGAGGTACTGGTCTGTGATTCAACAGTCTTACACAATTCATAGCGCTCACCATAGCACATACCCTCCCCAATGTCTATCACCCAGCCACCCCATCCCTCCCACCCCCCACCATTCCAGCAACCCTCAGTTTGTTTCCTGAGATTAAGAATTCCTCATATCAGTGAGGTCATATGATACATGTCTTTCTCTGATTGACTTATTTCACTCAGCATAATACCCTCCAGTTCCATCCACGTCGCTGCAAATGGTAAGATTTCATTCCTTTTGATGGTTGCATAATATTCCATTGTATATATATACCACTACTTCTTTATCCATTCATCTGTCGATGGACATCTTGGCTCTTTCCACAGTTTGGCTATTGTGGACATTGCTGCTATAAACATTGGGGTGCACATACCCCTTCAGATCCCTACATTTGTATCTTTGGGGTAAATACCCAGTAGTGCAATTGCTGGATCATATGGTAGCTCTATTTTCAACTTTTTGGGGAACCTCCATACTGTTTTCCAGAGTGGCTGCACCAGCTTGCATTCCCACCAACAGTGTAGGAGGGTTCCCCTTGCTCCGCATTCCCACCAACATCTGTCATTTCCTGACTTGTTAATTTTAGCCATTCTGACTGGTGTGAGGTGGTATCTCATTGAGGTTTTGATTTGGATTTCCCTGATGCCAAGCGATGTTGAGCACCTTTTCATGTGTCTGTTGGCCATTTGGATGTCTTCTTTGGAAAAATGTCTGTTCATGTCTTCTACCCATTTCTTGATTGGATCATTTGTTCTTTGGAGAAGACCCCGAATAGCCAGAAGAATGTTGAAAAAGAAAAGCAAAGCTGGTGGCATCACAATTCTGGACTTCACGCTCTATTACAAAGCTGTCATCATCAAGACAGTATGGTACTGGCACAAAAACAGACACATGGATCAATGGAACAGAATAGAGAGCCCAGAAATGGACCCTCAACTCTATGGTCAACTAATCTTTGACAAAGCAGGAAAGAATGTCCAATGGAAAAAAGACAGTCTCTTCAACAAATGGTGTTGGGAAAATTGGACAGCCACATGCAGAAGAATGAAACTGGACCATTTCCTTACACCACACACAAAAATGGACTCCAAATGGTTGAAAGACCTCAATGTGAGACAGGAGTCCATCAAAATCCTAAAGGAGAACACAGGCAGCAACCTCTTCGACCTCAGCCGCAGCAACTTCTTCCTAGAAACATCGCCAAAGGCAAGGGAAGCAAGGGCAAAAATGAACTATTGGGACTTCATCAAGATAAAAAGCCTTTGCACAGCAAAAGAAACAGTCAACAAAACCAAAAGACAACCGACAGAATGGGAGAAGACATTTGCAAATGACATATCGGATAAAGGGCTAGTATCCTTAATACTTTCAATGAAATATTTGCAATATTCCATCTGTTATATGGTAGTCAATTTCTTCCCTATGCTGCTGCTTTTTATTTTACTTTTGATATCTGGAACTAAGAAAACAAGAATCTTCAGTTTTTATGAGGAAGTTAAAATGCTTTGGGGAATTCTTGAGCTATTTTCAAGATTATTATGAAATTAGGGAGCACCCACTAAACTAGTGAAATGACATTCCCTATATTCCCCTGTCCTCAATTTATTTTCCACTACTCTTATTTACACATGTTAGACTCCTCAATGTTTTATCCTCTTGTGTTTTCTCTCTATTGAATGTTGTCTTAATTCCTTTACTGATTATTTAGTCATGTTAAAATTGACATTGTCCAGTTAGGGAATTGGAGAAATACAGTATTTAATCAACAGAGTAGGAACAGAATTCTAGCCTTCGGACTATTACTGTCTTCTTCTGTGACTTAGGGGAGACTCCCTATATCTCAAATTGACTATAAAATAGTGGGAAGAGAATTCATAGTTGTTGAAATATTGATGCCTATATTGAAGTGTGTGTAATAAGAAAAGAGTTTTATTTCTTTCATTTTTAGTGAAACACTATGTGAATACTCTTGTACTCTCCTATATTATTAACAGAATACCTTTTTGTAAGTTTCAAATGGTATCAATTGCATACTCCACTGGATTTTATTGACTGGATTTGGGGTATTAATTTATCACATATGACTATGATTCTGTTAAATTAATTTACTTTAAAATTCCATCAGTTCAATTTGAGAGAATTCAGTATTTGAATTTTAGAGAGAAATACTGTTCTTTGATAGTTTGCAGTTAAACTTCTTTCAGCAGTAGTATCTTTAGCAGTAGTTTAATGTGTGCTTTTTTTTTTGCATTTTCCTCAAAGCTTATGATCTGAATAATTTAAACTTTTTACAATTAATTTATTTTCCTTGGCTAGTATCTGATCAAATTTTATAAATTTCCCATGAATAATTAAAAATAATATTAGCCTTTGAGTCTTAAAGAGTCTTGAAGAGGTGGAAGTGGCTAGAAAAAAAAGCAAATTAGTCTCTGTCCCTTAGCTCAGTCTGCTTGTCAGTGAGGTGCTGATTGCCCAAGGCAAAGTTGTCCGTATGAGCTCAACTCTGTAACAGGACCATCACCAAGGCTCCAAATTCTGTGACACTGAAGGCTTAATCACACATAGTAAATAACTCTATCAGGAATTCTGCCATGTGAAAGGGAACCGTGGAGGAACAAGACAGAACTCCTGAAGGAGAACAGCTATATTTGACTCAATACAAGAACATGTGCGTTTAATTTAGACATTAGTGTGATCTGACTTCTCAGTCCATAGTCATCACTGTCTCCTAATTATCTGGGCTGTACAGTTTGGGTCAGGGGATTTTCCTGCTCATATTTGTGAACTTTTTCTCTTAAAATAGGATGGGGTGGAATCTGCTCAGCAGCCATACAGGTGATGCAAGAGTCCCCTTGAGGTTGGCCAGCAGAGCAGAGGCTCTTCCAGGTACTCTCGTGATCTTTCTGAAATCATTCTCTTTCACTTCTAAGATCCAAGCCAGCATGTCCCACAAAAGGTTTAAAAATTCTTCCTAAGCCTAGGCTCCCATGGAAACAGGGTAGCCTCCATCCTGTTCCATTTTATTAAGAGCTCCAAACAGCCCTTCCTTTTGCCTAATAATAGGTTTTCTTTGGAGTGGCAGCCATAAGATGTGCATTTTCCTCATAAGCAAAGAGGAGGAAGAAACACTTGCGCTTCCCTAAACTGAGCATGATTGTTTTTGAAATCTTTCCTCTCATTAACTTGACAGAGGTATTCCAAATTTTGCAACAGATGCAAATCATCTAATTCATGTTACAGTTTCTCTGCCTGTGCCTGAGGCCATCACATTGTCAAAAGGTGAGAAACATGCCCACATTGCCCATGTTTGCACCTATATCACAGGGTTGTTGTATGGATTAAATGAGGTAATTTATGCAAAATTGCTAGAGAGTGCCTGGTGCAGTATAAACTCCATATAAGCATTTGCTGTTATTATCTTTAATATATGGCTATTGTTATTAAGTGGATTCATTCACCTGTATGGTGTCTCTCACATGCCCCAAGGGCAGATGCTTATACTAACCCTGTGAAAATGCTATAAAGTCAAAACTAGAGTCTTGACTATTAGGATAATCCCCAATCTCTTTTATCTCTTAGCACCTGGGTTGAACCCATTCTTGCTGCTGGCTCCTGTGACTCACTCCTTCTCTTCCGTCTTTGCCAGCTTCAGAAGATGGCAAAAGTGAAAAAAAGAATCATATGTAGTCAGGATGGGCTTAGAGTAGAGGGTCATTCTGCATTTACTCTCCATATTCCTGCTTTAATAGTTTAGATCCACCCTCCTTGGATTTAAATATCTCCGAAACAGCACATTCTGTAACAATTTTCCAGGATGAGTATAAATTCAACCCCCTGAAAGGAATTCCCAAGGCTGATCTGTAAACCTTCCACTTTGATTGAAAAAAAAAATTCTTCCCAAAATCTTTTCTAAATGTCTCAGATATGCAGTCACAGTGAGATGTAATTCACCTAGAGTGAACACAGGACCTTAAAGGGGCCAGTTGGCCATTTCTTCAGGTTTTAACCCTCTGAACATCAAAACAGTATTAATATTAAGGCCTCTTGGTATTGTGTCTTACCTGGCACTCAAAAGCCTCTGACTTGCATATCTAATTTCTGGAAAGCATCTTCTGTATCTGGCAATTCATTGTTTCATTTTCTGGAAGGTACACAACATTTCCCACAACTTGACTCAATATTATAGGCTGTCTGTAATCAGACTGAGTCAGATTGGATATCATTAGCTACTGTGTACTCTTTTCTCTATAAGGAGAAATTTTATTTATTTTAGAAAATCAGGCTGAGATTAGGGTCTTGGAATCACTTTCAATTCCTATCATTTCTCAATTTCTAGGAATCCCTGAGAAATTAATTTTGCAAATTTCACTATGACTGCACTAGCCCTTGCTTATTTCTTTAAATGCATGCCAATTATTCTGAATTTCCTAAGATTTTTGAAGCATATGTTAGTGTATTTTCAAATTCAGTTTTATTTGAGCCCACTGTTTTCTCCAAACATGAGATTTTGAGAACCTTTGTATTTTTCCTGAATTCAATTTCCATGCACCTTAAATCTACTATTTCAAAACCTCACTTGGATTAAGTCTTGGGCATTAGTAAATATGCCAGATACTTCCTCTTCAGGGATTGTCCACAATCTAGGACAAAAATTCCCCTCCCTTAATGTAAACACTATAGATCTCCTCCACAAAAGAAATGGGTAAGAAATATTTCCTTATTTATTTTCTAAAACAAATAATTTAATTCAGTATCAACCTTTGTGACTGGGAAGTTCACCTGGTGGGGATGGGAGGAGACTTAAATTCAGTCATAAAAGTGGGGGCTCTACTTTTCTACTATTCCTACAGCATTAAATATTCCCCCAATTTTGAGAATCGGCCTTTGGTTTAGGTCAACTGTGATTGCCATTAAAGCATTTATTGTCTACATCCTCAAGGTCTATTTAAAACCAAACTATATTGATCAGAATACACATTGCATGCTTGCTGTCCAATCACTGGATATTTGCTGCTTTTCAAGGCCAAAAAGCCTATCAGAAATCCTGCCACTTGAAATGTGTACATATCCACCCGTTTTAAAATTTAATAACTTATAAGAGATCCTAATCTTCATTTGTACTAGTTATCTAGGGCTATAATAATAAAAGTTCCCAAAACTGGATGACTTAAATTGATGGAAATTTACTGTCTCACACCTCTGGAGACCAGAAATCCGAAATCGAGGTGTTGGCCTGGCTGCGCTGTCTCAAGGGTCTAGTGAAAGCATCCTTGCCTTTTCTAGCTCTTGTGGTTGCTGGCATTCCCTGGTTTGTAGCAGCAGGCTTCAGTCTCTGCCTGCATCTTCACATGGCCACCTTCTCCTGGGCGCCTGTGTCTTGGCGCCCAAAATTCCCTCTTCTTATAACGAAAACAGTTATACTGGATTTAGAGCCCACCCTACTCCAATGTAACCTCATTTTAACCCGATATGATCTGAAATGACCCCATTTCCAACTCACACTGGTCACATTCATACGGTCTGCATAGACATGAATTTTGAAGAGGCACTATTCAAACCAGTATACAGGAAATCCAACTACTCTGTAGGTTTGCGCTGCCCAGTCTATGTCTGCTCAAGATGGGAAATTTTCCCCTTCTTGGATGATCTTGTTTGTCTGAAAAGGTTAGTTTTCAAAAAAGTTCTGCTATATTTCTGCTAGAGTAAAGGAAATATCACCCTTTGGGATAATAGACTGCAAAGTAGGGCTCTGATTTTTGAAGTACCATTTTGTAGCACACAAAAACATTCCAAGGGGTCTAGAGAGAAGAGTATTTTAAGTAAATCACATTCCAGAAATTCAAATTCCCTACCTGTTCTTTCCTAAAATTCATCAGCCTGAGATTGTACCATCCAAAGAGATGTAATGCTGATTTTCTTTCTCTCTTCCTACTTGAAAAAAGAAAGGATTTGCTAGAATGTAAAACAAAGCAATAGTTTGAAATAGGAATTATTTTCAGAAAGATTCCTTTAATTAAGGCATGATTGTTTTCCCTGTCTTATGTACATCTCTGTGTCTACAGTGGCCTTCGGAACAGAGTATTTTGTTGGATTTATATATATTTTAGAGCAGGACCATGGAGAAACAATGACAATTTTAATTTGGAAAACTTGCCTCTTCCATTCACCAGCTATTGTGAAAAAATTAGTTGCTCCTGGGAGAATCCCATGAAGAAAAGCAAGGGAGCTTCAGTAAAAAATACTGAAGACAGTAGCACGATGTTTCATCCATCCAAGATATTCATGGGGAGACTGTCTTATCTATCTTAGACCTAAATTCAGAAATTAGATGGTTGTCATAGAAACGCATATTAATATGTTTATTTGAATTGAAAAATGGAGTCAGATTTTCTGAGAGAAAGAATTCTGATCTGGCTGATTAGTTTGAAAATATTGACTGGCTTTGCCAATTAGGTTATATGGCTGATATTTTCCAAATTGAATAAGGTAAATCTGTAGGTCCAGGTTTTGACAAACATGTATAATAAAGAGTGTGATAAGATTAAAACATTTTATCCAAAACATTTATTGGCAAAGACATATTAAAATGAATAATATTTCAATCTTCCCAAACATTTCTGAGTATATTGGGCTGAGGAGTGTCAGTGTTAAAGATTACCATATAATTAAGAGGCATTTGGTAAGTCTCAGTAAAGTTTTTGTTTGTGAGGGTTTTTTTTTTTTTTTTTTTTGCATAGTCTTAAGAAATGAAAACAGGATGACTGCAAAGTAATAAATTCATTTATGGATAAAGTAGAAGTTTCTACAAATTATGTCCAACATAATTTAAACTTGTCCATAAAACTGTACAAGGTTATTTAAACTATGTGTTTATTAAAAACTAAATATATATTACAACTATTTAAACTGATGATGAATAAGTTTAGATTCCAACTTAAAGAAGACACACAGTGCAATTTTTTAAAGTACAAACTAGCAAAAATTTTTGCAAAACCACTATTCTGGAAAACAGAAACTGGATTATTATCTATAGATGCGAATATGGAGCAGGAAAGAGGTACAGGGAAATTAACATTCTTCTCATTCTTCTATGATGAACCGATAGCAAACAATTAGGTGTACATACCTATTAATCAGATTATTCAGTTACACTGTGTTACTTGGAGCATTTTTTGTGACTTGTTGGCTATTTTTGTTCTTGTTTCTCCCTATAAAATGACTCTTATTCCACTTAATTCTTTTTAGAATTGACTAGGACCATGTTTTTTTTTAGCACTCTATAAGAAATGTGTTCAATGTTTTTTGCTTTTAACCTAGGTTTGACTATCCTGAGACAGAGAATCTTGATCATAACAGTCAATTAGGACTTACCAAACCCCAATATTGCTATATTGTGAAATATGTAACTCATATATAAAATGGGCTAGCCTTAGTAGAATATACCCAGCAAATAGTTCTATAAAATATACTTTACTGCATTTGCTTCCTCTACCACTTGGTGACATCTTGGATAGATCCAACTGACTTCTGCTCCTTTGATCCATAAGAAGATAACACAGATTTAGGTATTTAAAGTAAAATAAGACATAGTTGAACATATATATATATACATATATATGTATATATATAAGCCTTTAAGCTAAAAAAAAAAACCTCTAAGCTAAGTCAAATGACAAGAGACAAATAAAGAAAACATGTAAATCATACATACTGCAAAGTACTAATCTTACTACACACAGAGCATCTAGAAATTGAGAAGAAAATACTATTAAGCCAACAGAAAAATGGGCAAAGTTATTAAAAGAGAATTCGCTGAAGTGCAGGGGCCTCAAAATACGAGGAAGAATAATCTCACTCTTAACTGGAGAAATGCAAATATAAATGAGACTAAAATATAATTTCTCACTTAGCAGATTGGCAAAAATCCAAAAATTTAACATTAGTGGTTACATAGGGTGGTGGGAAATAGACATACTAATATGTTCCTGGACTGTAAAATGGTACTATTTCTATGAAATGAAATTTGGCAATATCTATCAAAATAAAAATTGCATTTACCCTTTGACCCAGAAATCTCAGTTCTGGGAATTAGCCTAACTCCGCCAAGTCAGTTTTCGTAGCAGCAATAAACAACTCGGAAGTCTCAGTAGCTTACAACAAAAACATATGTTTATTGCTTATATTACACTGAGGCTGCAGGTCAGCTTCTGTTCTGTCTGGTGGATTCTCATTCCTGGGCCAGGCTGAAAGAGCTCCCACTCTCTGGCACATTTTGTTCTTACTGCTAAGCAAAACTAAAGGGGTGTAGTGGAAATGCAGAAGACTTCTTAAAGTCTTTTCTTGGGGCGCCTGGGTGGCTCAGTCGTTAAGTGTCTGCCTTCGGCTCAGGCCATGATCCCAGAGTCCTGGGATCAAGCCCTGCATCCCGCTCCCTGCTCCACGGGAAGCCTGCTTCTGCCTCTCACACTCCCCTTGCTTGTGTTCCCTCTCTCGCTGTCTCTCTCTCTGTCAAATAAATAAATAAAATCTTTAAAAAAAAAAAGTCTTTTCTTGACATTAGCACACAGTTACTCCTGCCCACGAAGAAGTCATACGACTAAGACAAAAGTCATCAGGGCAGTGAAATATACTCTACCCACCAGGGAAGCACTACAAAGTCACGTGGGTAAAGGTCTGGGTGTCTAATCCTATTATGGGGAGGAAGCAAAGCATTGGAGATATGCCTGCCTGCCCATTGATGATAAGAAATATATACACGGTTATTCATGGCAGCATTGTTAGTAATAATAAAAGCATTGATTTGTAAACATTTGTGGAAAGGTATCTGACAGTCTCTCCCTCTCTATATATCTATCCTGTCTCTCAGAAGAATGCATGGTTGACAGTAATGCTCTCTGTGTTAAGAATGCCTCTTTCCAGCAGCAATTGTGCTTGAGTTATTTCAAAGTGCAAAGTGATCTTTCCTGGACTACAGATCTTCCATCATTTAAAACATGAAATTGTGCCTCCAATTCATTCATTCAGTAAATATTTATTGAGGGCTTGGTGTGGTTCAGGCTGATTTATGTTGAGGAAATCTGATGGATTGGTATGTATGATAAGCATAACTAACCCACAGAAAATACAAATTTAGTATCTCTCAATCCCAGATTTTTCTACTAGTCTGCCTCTGCCAATCTATCCTAGCTCAGGTTATAGGTACAGGAATTTGAGAGTGTTGAAAGAAGATTAGGTTTTTGACACCGGAAATGAGAAGTCTATGAGAAAAAATTATTTTAAAGAAAATTAAGTCAACTTAAAAAATGTACTTGAAGATGTTTGGGCCTAACATTACTGCAAAAACACCTGTGGGTCCCTGTTATCAGAAGATAGTCAGCCTAAACCTTTTTTGAGAATTCTGGGCATGAGAAGCCTCTGAAGGAGCATTCTAACTTGGAAGGCAAGCAAAATATTTTATAGAGCAATAGAAGTAGGGATTCAGGCAAAATTTAGTTTGTTTTGCATATAGCTGGCCAAGGATGTTTCTCAAGACGGAGAGAAATTATGCTTGCTGATTAGCAGCCATTGTTGGGGTAGAGAACAATTAGAGGTTAAAGACATGAGGAAAAGCAGGTATGAAGAAAACATGGTGCAAATAAGAACACAGGAGGGCCAGAGTAAAAACGTTCTCAGTCCCTCAGTGTTTTACACACTTCACTGGAAAGAAAATACTCAAGTTCCCTTGGTAATACTGGTAATGGGATTTCGGGTGTCTGCTGGAAACAAATGCTTGGGATTTATTGATTCAAGGTATTGTTACTAAAAGATTTTTTTTTTTTTTTTTTTTTTGAGCAGGGGTTGGCAAACTGTAGGGTGGGAAGGGCAGAGGGAGAGGGAGAGAGAGAAGGTCCAGAGCCTGGCCTGCGGCTCAATCCCAGGACCCTGAGATCATGACCTGAGTGCAATCAAGAGTCAGATGCTTAACCGACTGAACCACCCAGGGACCCCTGATGTTTTTTTCTAAATAAAGTTTTATTGAAACACAACTATACCTAGTTATTTACATACTATATATGGCTGCTTTCACAATATAATGGCAGACTTGAATAGTTGACACATTTTCTTATGATTCACAAAGCTGAAAATATTTACTATTTATCATTTTGTAGAAAAAAGTTTGAGGATCCCTGTTCCAGTGGTATGCTAGCGGTTGCATTAATATGCTGGGGCTGCAATAATAAAGTACCACAAACTGGGTGACTTAAACAAGAGAAATGTTTTCAGTTTTAGAGGCTGGAAGTCAAAGAGATCTAAATGCCATCAGGATTGGTTCCTGGTGATGTGTCTCTTCTTGTCTTTTCAATGGCCAACTTTTTGCTGTTTTCCCACATGGCCTTTCCTCTGTGTGTGCAGAGAGAGACATAGATGGGAGTAGGGGGGTATGAGTGCAAGCTTTGGTCTCCCTTCTTGAAGGGTGCAAGTCCTATCAGATTAGGGCCTCACCCTTATGACCTCATTTAACCATTATTATCTCCTTAAAAGCCCTATCTGCAAATACAGTCACACTGGAGTTTAGGGCTTCCAGTGATTTGAGGGGACCAAAATTTAGTCCATAACAGTGGTTCTAACCTTGATTCAGGGAGCAAATGGGAAAGTCACTTCTATGAGCATGCTGCACATTAGGACTGTACTAAATATCCAAAAAATCTAAAACAATTAATTATTAAAGACTAAAGTAGAACCAACGGCATCAAGTCAAGGACATTTGTCAAACTTTTTTTTCAAACTAAAATTGTGTTATATTTATCTGACATGTTCCCTTTCTGAGGGAACTAGGTTTTAAGGGATTATATAATTCATGCTTTTTCTAAGGTTTTATTTATTTGACAGAGAGAGACACAGTGAGAGAGGGAACACAAGCGGGGGAGTGGGAGAGGGAGAAGCAGGCTTCCCGAGGAGCAGGGAGCCCGATGCGGGGCTCGATCCCAGGACCCTGGGATTGTGACCAGAGCCGAAGGCAGACACTTAACGACTGAGCCACTCAGGCGCCCCTAATTTCCTTCTTTCTCAGAAAATAGAGTATTTAGTCTTTTAGGGCCTCCTTCTAGGGCCTCCTAGGAATAGTAGAGGTTCAGAGCAATTACAGTTAAATGTCAAATGGAATTTGTTATATATTCTTGAGCTGCTAAATATTAGCTTTTGTAACGTTCAGAAAATTATTTTACTTGGAGTATTTATAGTATTCTCTCTGGTAAAACAACAAAACAAAAACAATAATAATCATATCTCCCTCACAGATGTGTGTGGTATTGAATTAATATAGGCCAAAATACTTGAAAATTGAGCACTAGCTCGAAAAAAAATAGTTTTCTCTTTTTTCCGGAACAATTGCCATCATATTTCTCTGAACTTTTTAATGAATCAACATACTTTAAAAGCCCTATTCCCTGATAAATTATACTTCTTTAATATTTAAAGTGATTAGAAATATTTTTTTCCAAAAGATGGCTATAGTCCACTGCTCACTACATCACCAAATTCTTTTTTTTTTAAAGATTTTATTTATTTATTCATGAGAGACAGAGAGAGAGAGGGGCAGAGGGAGAAGCAGGCTCCCAAGGAGCAGGGAGCCCGATGCGGGACTCAATCCCAGGACCCTGGGATCATGACCTGAGCTGAAGGCAGACGCTTAACCATCTGAGCCACCCAGGCGCCCTACATCACCAAATTCTTTCCACTCTGGCAAACGCTTGACAATGTGGGAGTGCTTTTATTTCATCTAATTGTTTTGCAATAGACAATGTTATGTGTTTTTAACTCTAAATTAATACAACTTCCCAGTTATATTATCCTCAATGCTTCCCTCCCACCCCCGCCCAGTTTTTCTTCCTTTGTCTTCAGGTATCTCTTTGGATCCAGTTATCATTTTGTTCAACTCCTTTCTCAAACAGACCCTGAAGATATGAAACATGAGTATATACATTTTCTAAATTCTTAAAGAGACCCAAATATCTTTCTAACTACCCAGTGAGATGAAGTCGTTCTTGGGCGACTGCAGAGTTCTTATGTTTTTCTCATGAACCACTTTCATTCTCTTTCAGACTCTTCCATTGCTTTCTGGTTCCATATGCTGCATGTAAAGAGTTGGAACCACATTTGATTCTATTTCCATTTTAAGTGGAAAAGCATTTCCACATTCTGTCTGGAAACCTGTAACATGTTTCCCTTATCTTTCCATGTCTGCAATTTGATCAGAGTATGTTGATTTTGTGTGAGCCTTATCATTAATTCTGTTACTCAGGGGTCTCTTAATCTGACAACACAAACCCCTCTGCAGTTCAGGGAAGTATTCAACGATTACTGTTGATCATTACCCTGTTCTCTCTCTCCATGTTATTTTCTTTCTGGAGAACTCTTTGGGAATTCCCCCTTGGAAATTCTCTTTATGTCCATATTGGTCTGTTTGAGATTTTTTTCAGCTTTCATAATTTTTTCCCTTCTGATGTCTCCCTCCCCTTTAATCCACCATTAATTATATTTTCAGTAATGACAAGCCTCTTCCTGGTTCATCTATGGAATTTTATGTAAAATAGTTTTTAAAAAATAATTTCTGTAAAGTCTTTATTTTGGACTCTAATCACAAAGCCCTGAGAGCACTGTATTTTAGGTTTTAATCTGACTCTTCCTTCGGTCCTGAGGGAACCCTTTCCACACATCCAGCTTGATTTTTATCCTACTGGTTTTGATTCCCTTAGATGTAGGGTTTTGTTTTGTTTCATTTTTTGGGGTTTTTGGCCATTCTTATCATTTTGCTACAGTCTCTTGACCAGAGTTCAGCCAGCTGGTGCTAAAAGCACAATGATTTGTTCTCTTGCGGATTACCAGTAATAGACAGGCTTTGTTGAGCCAAGTTTTCCTACCACCTCAGAAACTGGAAGTGAGCCTTCTTTCTAGTCTTCTGGGCAGTTCTTCATCCCAGGGTTGGTAGAACTGGCAACTTGTTTTGGAAGCTCTAGCTTTAAAATGACTGTTGGGATTCTCTCCCAAGAGGATTTGCAAGATTCTGCCACCTGACTCTTCTGGGAGCCGGCAAAGCATCAGCTCTGCCTGAAGCAGTGGTTCTCTTTAACTTGGCTGCAGATTAAAATAAATCAGGGATCCCTTAAAATTCCCAAGGTTCAGGTCACAGCCAAGACCTATTAAATCAGAATTTCTAGGCTTGAAACCCTAGCATTCATTCTTTTTATAGCTCCCTCGTTGATTCTAATGTGCAGCAAAGTAATGAAAAACACTGCCTTAAGAGCTCCAAGAAAAGCAGACCCTCTCCTTGACCTCTGAAACCCTCAGCTGTCCTCCTGCACCATCACTCCTTCAACTAGGAGACTTACCTGTTTGGCTCCTCCAGACACAGATGGGAACAAGAGAGGGAACCTTTGCTTGAGTTCTTACCTTCCCATAATTCCACATTATAAGTTTTGTTTTTAACATTTTTTAGATTAATTGCTTTTAAAAGATCACACAAATAATCACTTCATTATTTCTTTTTCCAAAACGCATCAGCCTCCCTTTGGAAAAAATATTTTTTTTTATTTTTTTAAATTATGTTATGTTAGTCATCATACAGTACTTCATTAGTTTTTGATGTAGTGTTCCATGATTCATTATTTGCATATAACACCCAGTGCTCCTTGCAATATGTGCCCTTCTTAATACCCATCACTGGGCTAACCCATCCCACCACCCCTCTCCCCTCTGAAACCCTCAGTTTGTTTCCCGGAGTCCATAGTCTTTGAGAAAAGAATTTACTTTGTTTTCTCTTCAACAGTACAAGTTGGAGGTCACTCCCAATGCTAATATTCTTTGATTCAGTGTTTTCATTCCCTAATCACATGGACTTGTTTTGCTCTTATGAGATGTTTTTCAACCTCACAAAAGTGGAGGAGAAACTATTTATATTTTATATGCCTGGTATTAGGATTATTTTTCAAGTTCTGGCCTACTCATCTCCCTAACTTAGTACATTTATCTACGTAATAAAGGAAATAATTTCTCAAAATGACATTGTGACACATTCCCAATTTTTATTTCTTTTTTTTTTGTTTTAATATTTTATTTATTTATTTGACAAAGATAGACACAGTGAGAGAGGGAACACAAGCAGGGAGAGTGGGAGAGGGAGAAGCAGGCCTCCCTACATTTCTATCATTCAGCTTGTCATAGAAGCACATCAAAGTTTTTCTCCATCCTTAAAATTTCTAACACTGTTCTTTCTAAATATTCTCTAATGTTTAATGAGCCATATGCTATATATGGTTTAAGAGTCTGGAAATCTTATTGCTTACTTTTGAATTAAGTTTAATTCTAGACATTTTCAGCATTTATACCATTATTGACCTAAAATATTTAATCTTTAGGATAGATCAAATGAGATTTAATGAGCTTCACTAGGAGCCATTCTTTTTTAAAATAATTGTATTGCTTTAAAACTAAGGAAAAAAATCAGTATGAGAGATTTTCCATTGATAATATGCAAAAAAAGTCACAACAGATATTTTCTTGTTTTATTTTCCACCTTCTGCTGTGAAGAAATAGCCAGGTCTTAATTTGGAGGGAATTTACAAGGTAAAAAACTTAGAGAATATAACAAAGTGAGTTCATCTTATCCCCAAGAACTGTCTATATTATGGGCACGTATAGTATGTTAGAAGTCCAGCAGAGCATATTCAAGCAGATTTCTTGAAACTTACATTGAAAAAGACAATTATCCATAGGCAGCATAAGGGCTAACAGCAGGGGACCTGCAGACTTAAAGCTACTATACATATGTTACTATTTGCACTTTGCATACCCAACACACTTTATTTGACACATGTATTGCTGGTTTGTCAGCTGATTTGTTAAACCATGGAGTAATTCAATACACAGGTAGCTAAATAATAGTAACCATATTTCTTCATTTATTTTTCCTTGATTTGTTGTTGTCTTATTTTCAAAATTTCTTAAAAGATTGCAATCCTAGTTTCATGACTCATATAACTTGGCATTTGTAATATAAGTAAATACAGTACAGTAATTTCTGGTGGGATTTTGAAGGACCTAGAAGTATTAAATTTTTATTTTGGGAACTCCTTATTGAATTGAGAAATCATTGAGAAAACAAAGAGGCAGGGGCGCCTGGGTGGCTCAGTCATTGGGCGTCTGCCTTCAGCTCAGGTGATGATCCCAGGGTCCTGGGATCGAGCCCCGCATGGGGCTCCCTGCTCCGCGGGAAGCCTGCTTCTCCCTCTCCCACTCCCCCTGCTTGTGTTCCCTCTCTTGCTATCTCTCTGTCAAAAATAAATAAATAAAATCTTTAAGAAAAAAATTAAAAAAAAAAGAAAACGAAGAGGCACATTTCAAATAGATTTGTAAAATTCTAAGTTTATGTTAATTTGAAGATTAGTCCTCTGTTGTTGATGCAACGTAGTTTTCTCTATGTATATAAACTACACCTTGGAAGGTTTTTAGTAAATCCACTATGACTGCAATGGACTCCTATTTGTAATATGTTCAAAAATGAGTTAATTATAAAACCAGCGAGCTGCCAAAATTTTCCACTGCTGCTTTCCCTCTATTCTTTCTTAGCACTGACTGTGATGCGTAACCCTCAGTGCATCTGGGAGCAGTGTGCAGCTGCGTCCAGTATGCGCTTAGCTTAGAAAATCTAGTGCAATACCGCATCTGATCTTTATCTCTAAATGTGGTCACACAAGATATTCAGTTCTCAACTGTGCGATCACAATTGGCACAATAATACGGGGCAGAAAGATCAAGGTTCGCCCTGTCTCCTCTATTCCCCTTTTTGAACAATTGTGGAAATAAATAATGGAAGCTAGCACAGATGACCAAGGAGAGAAAAGTAAAACCATTTTTCTTTTCCATGACTTCTATTGGGATTAAAAACTATTAAAAAAAAAAAAGAGAGAGAGAGCATAGTTAACATTTACATCTCATACAAGTTTTTTTCCAGCTAATCTTTTTCTCTAGATGACCCCTAAAGAAAGTTATCTTAGTTATATGGAGAGAAATTTTCACTCGAGCAGTCATTTTCTGAAGGATATTTCATACTGAGAAGTCTTTGAAATATCATTTTTCATCTACCCTCTCTAAACCTATTGAAAATGTCTCCACAGTACCTGAAACATTTTCTCTGTTGAAATATATCATTTTACATTACTCAGATGTTCTGAAAATTCATAAAGTGGCAATCATAATTTATTGAGATTTCTTTCTGCCAGTCAGAAATGAATAAAACTATATAGTGAAAAATGAATAGAGTAACAGCAGTACCTTTAGTTTGAAAGTAACAGAAGATTGTTCCTTCTGAGTAAATAATCTTAATTTCAGCAGTCCTCTGCAAATCTTGTCATGTGTTTATTTCAAGCTCGTGGAAGACTGAGCCTAAAATGTGTGGCAAGCTGCACTAGGGATCTCTGATAAACCTGTTCTTTTACTTACATCAACAATTATTCAGTATTTTTCCACTGGATTCCAACAATTTAGACTTATTTCCTTTGTGCCTCAGATGGATTTTACTTATTTACTTTCTGGAAGATTCCTAAGGGCTCCCTGCTGTTCTTTACATTTGTTGATTCCGAGCCTGGAGTGTTTCTAGGATTGTGCTTACCTATCCTGCAGATTTGGGACTTTTTTTCTATACTTACATCTGGGCTTTTGTTCTCTATTAGTACACTTCCATCTGATTAATGCAAATATTACAGTATACTGCATGGCTCCTTTTCTTATTTTATAGGACAGTTAAGGATATAAGTGCTGACATCAGAGGACTGGTATGAGGATTGTATGAACTGATAATGGTAATAGAAGCATGAGCCTAGCATAGCTCAATATATGTTCTTAGTATTGTTATTGTTATTATTAACATATTCTGTCATTTCAGAGAAAGGGACAGGCAATAGAATTGTTCTAATTTTATTATCTTGCTTTTCCAATGCCCAGTGTCTGTGTATATTAGAAATTATATAAATTTTAGAGGTGAATTTCTCATTAACTGTCTCGGTATCTAGAAATGACACCATTTCACAATTACATTTAAGCCATCTACGAGAAAACAGAATTTATTGAATGGATTCACCCTGAGTTGTTTAACTATTCTCCTGTGGTAGACATTATGTTTTTAAAATATGTATATTTTTGCTATTATATACAATTCACAGTAACGAACTTGTGTCTCTTCCTTTGCAAACTTTTTTAACTCTATCTATAAGGTTAAATCCAAGATGCAGACTTGATCAGCTAAAGGACACAAGACACTTTAAGTTAGATCTATATTACCAAATTGTTCTCTGAAGTTTGTGCCAATTTACATTAGCTCTAAGAATGAATGGGTGTTCTTGCATCCCCATGTTTTCCCCTAACACTGTTAAATATTTTGGCACCTAGTTTTACTTTAGATTTCTCCAATCATGACTACAATCTGGCATGGTTTCATGTTTATTGGCTATTTTTAAGGGGAGGGGGCATCTACCTCAGCTGTTCTTCATTTTTATCTTAAAGATCCCAGGTATTCCTCCTGCTCTGAAGTTGCTTTTGTCTCTTTTTTTGTATATCCTGCCTTATTTTTTTTTTTCATTTCATCTGCTTTGGGTTCTCATTTAATACAGTTCCATCTGTTCTCAAAATGTCAAGTGTATCGACTGTTATCATTTCTTGTTTTATAGCCCATTTAAAGGCATGTATCTCTATTACATTGGGTTGCCTTGAGTCCTAGATGAGATAGCACAAGCAGAGACTTGAAACAGCGCCTGGCACATGGGCACAGATCAGAGGTCAGCATGGGATTTCTTTTCCTTTTCTGCATTTTTTCTATGAATATCATATAATATGCTGATCATCATAGTACACACCATTAAGTTTCTTTTTTGTTTATAAGAGCTCTTTTCCTTAAGACAATTATCATATGTGTTACCTTTTAATTTTTGTGTTTTCTTCAAATATGAATATTTGTGTACTCCAATTAACTATTTTTGTGTGGTTTTCATGTATGGGATTTTTTTTTTTTTTAAAGATTTTATTTATTTATTTGACAGAGAGAGACAGCGAGAACAGGAACACAAGCAGGGGGAGTGGGAGAGGGAGAAGCAGGCTTCCCGCGGAGCAGGGAGCCCGACGTGGGGCTCGATCCCAGGACCCTGGGATCATGACCTGAGCCGAAGGCAGACGCTTAACGACTGAGCCACCCAGGCGCCCCAAGGGATTTTTTTAAAGTGAATATTTGCTAATAAATAAATGAATGAGAAGAAAAATTGAAAAAATGCTAAGGGGAAAATTAAAAAGATAGTACAAGTAAGTAAAAGAGTTGTTTAGCTAAAATATAAAACAAGTACAAAAATCAAGAAACTAGAAAACAATAAAGGAAGTAGGTAATTTAAAAATTTGACAAGGTGAGGACACAGAGGAAAACAAATGAAAAAATATTGTGATAAAATTAAATGTGACTCAAGAGGAGGAATTAATAGAAAAATGTATGTTGCCCTCCCCCCCTCCAAAAATTATGTTGTCCCTCTGTAGCCATTAGAACTAATTTCTTTCTTCCAAATATGTAGTGTTACTGTTAACAGCACACCGTGTATGCACACCATGCTTAGATTGTGTACCGGGATCTTTGCTGCTTCTCAACGAGACTGGGAACATATCCAGGTTAAGGATCCAAACTCAGAAGGCCCAGATTCAGATCCTGCCAACAGGGAAAATTAAACTTTGGGCAAATTCTTTGAAGCTTCTAAAACTATAGTAGTAGACACTTAATTTGGGAATCATAATCCTAGCACATTGGCAGGCTAATTTTAAAATTAACTTGAAAATGCAAAGGACCTAATAAAATCAAGAGAATCTAGAGAAGAAAAGTAGAATCTGGCAAACTTATATTACCAGATTTCAATAGTTATAAAGTGAAAGTAGTCAAGATGGTATGATATAGGGATGAGGATAGACACATAGAACAATGGAACACAATGGAATAGATTAGAGATTCTAGAAAAACATCCTCATGTATGGAGGTTTGATTGAGCACAATGACACCTGGCACTTTGGTGAGAGTGAATGGCGATTTTAATAAGTGGGCCAGGTTAACTGGATGTCTGCATGGGTAAAAAACAAAACAAAATGAAACAAACCCACCCTGAAACTTGAAACTCCATGCCTTACACAGAGTTTAATTCAAGATATATTACAAACCTAGAGGTAAAAAGAAAACAAAAAAGTTTCCAGATGGAAACATAGGGCAATATTCTCATGACCTTGGATAGGAAAAAATTTCTGTTTCCCCAAAATCATATTATAAAAAATTTCAAGTATACAGTAGAATTGGAAGTTTACTGTAATTATCTGTATACAGATGCCCTAAATTGTACTATTAACAATTTATCCTATTTGTTTTATCACATTAAATTACATCAACTTTTTCTGAGGAAGAAATCCTAGGTTCTCCTAGGAAAAAATCCCATAATTACTCCTTTCTTTTCACTCCGTGATATACTTATAACAGTTATAGACTAATAATACCATTACGACTACGAATTATATTGTTTGTCAAATGTTTTCAATATGTGTTAGGGTTTTTATTCTTTTTAGATAGTATTCCACTAGAGATGTAAAAATAATTATGTTTTAAGTTCACTTGAATTTAAGAGCTAGGCATGATGTGCCGGGCAAAAACCAAACCTGTGGGGGTAGTCCTAGGATGAAGTCTCAGGCTTTTAGTAGCCGAGGCCCCTGGACGGTGAACTTGGCAAGTATTTCTCATTTTTTCTCTACCCAACAGGTGGGACAGGTTGGCTAAAATGGGTTGCGGCTTGATTTTTCCTGTCCGCAAGTGGGAGTCTAGAGTCAGCTGGGACTGGGTATTTCCCTTCTTCCCAGGTCAGTTGGGCTGTGATAAAACCCAGCGGGATAGGTAGGCTCTGGTTAAATAGTTTCTTCTGAGGGCAAGCCTTGTTAGAAGAAGCGCGTGTCCTGGCGTGTTTCAGAAGCACAGGGGGATTTTTCTCAGCCACTGAGGGAACCTGGTAGAACTCCAGGAGATAAAACCCACAAAAGTCTAGAGGCCCTCTTCCCTCCCTCAGATGGCTGGGCCTCCAGAGTTTTAAGTCTCAGACTTGTCTACACTGAGCCTCCAGCAGTTTCTCGCTTAAAATTTGTTTCCCTCCCTGGGTGCTGTTTCCTGCAGAGGTTCCTGCTCCTTGGGTTTTTGCTGGTGAGTTACCATTCTCTGTATTCTGTTTTGTTCTCTCCAGCTGTGGGGAAGCATTTGGCTCTGTTCCCTCACTTGTCTACAGTTCTAAGAAAAACTGTTGATTTTTCAGTTCAGCATTTTACCTGTTGTTGGTACAGACTGGCGACTTCCAAAATCCTTACATCCTGGACCAGAAACTGGAAGTCTCTCCGCTTTGCTTTTTTAATAAATATAATATAGAGTGATCTCCGTAGCTGTATATAGAGAGATTTTTCTTTCCCTTTGAAGACTGCACGGTAATGATTGTTTTACCTTATATTAATTACACATTTTATAAATGCATCTATCAATTCCCTGTTGATAGACATTTGGGTTTCTTGTCTTTGCTAGTACAAACAGTATCATAATGAAGTCTGTGCACATGACATTTTATGGTTTTACCAGGGTATCTTCAGGATAGATTTCTTGAAGTGGGATTCTGGATCAACAGGTCCATAAATCATTAATTTTGCTAGACGTTGCCAAGTTCCTCTGATTAGAGATTGCATTATCTTGCAACCCCACCAGCATTGAGAATGCCTACTTTGCCACAGCTTTATTCAATTGTGTTTTGCCGAATATACGAATTTTGCTAATCTGATAGGTGATAATGGGCTCAGGGTGTTTAAATTTACATTTTTTTTTCTTATTGTAGCAAGTTAACCATTTTATCATAAATGTCATGGGCATTTGTACTTATTTTGAATGTGTGCGTGCATGTACTGTATTTACCTCCTGCCCACTTGGGTCAGGGTATTTTTTTGTTTTTCTAGTTGTAGGAGCTCTTTCCGTATTAGGAATATTAACCTTTTCAGTGATGTAACTTGCAAATAGACAAAACTTTTAAACAGAGATTCTATTTAAGTAGCAGCCTGAAGTGTGATGTCTACAGTCTATTTTTCTCCATCTGCGCTTTCTAAGTTTTGAAAACAGGGCAAAAATAGGAATTATTGTGGAAAAATGATATGCATGTTTCCATTTATTAATAGGTATTTTTCTCCTAACTCTAGCATTCTTTATGTCACAGATTTTATTTCCCATGGAGAAGGAAATTTAGACTATAATTTTCTTTAAATATTTCTATTAAATTTTCCACTAACCAAGAATTCATAGCTAGAGTCATAATTATATTTCTGAGCGTCGGAGATGATTTCCTGTTTTTTAAAATCCAACTGCCTCGCTTGACATTAGTAATTGTGGCCCGGACAGATCACTTAGATGCTCCAGGGCCCCAAACTGGGTAGCAGTTCATTTATCCCTGCAAGTATTCAGTCGGGGTGTGTGGCCTCAGTACCAGCAGCCATAGCGGTGATGTGCTAGATGATGGATGGGAAGACAGCAGTGCAAGAAAACAGAAAACTATATATTTTCTTCTCTCATTTTATTTAAAAATCTAGTGGGAAAGTAGGGCATTCAGGTATATAAAATGGCATTCCTGGGCTCCCATCATTGACTCTGCTTGAGTTGATCTTAAAAATGAGAGGAACGTGGTGATAGATCCTGTAAGATGTGACAACAGGACGTTCAGACTGGAGTTCTATCCCATCTCAGCACAATATGAATCTAAATAGTTTTCAATCAGGGGCGCCTGGTGGCTCAGTCGCTAAGCGTCTGCCTTCCGCTCAGGTCATGATCTCAGTGTCCTGGAATCGAGCCCCGCATCCGGCTCCCTCCTCCGCGGGAAGCCTGCTTCTCCCTCTCCCACTCCCCCTGCTTGTGTTCCTGCTCTCACTACCTCTCCCTCTGTCAAATAGATAAATTAAAAAAAAAAAATCTTAAAAAAAAAAAAGTAGTTTTCAATCAAGTAAGTGTTGCGGTTACCATCATCATTACTTCGACCACTACTAAGAATACTGAGTATTAGGCAATCACTTTAATTTCATTCATCTTTTTGTCTGTAATTTTCAGGTTAATTTTGTAAGAATTCTTTAGAAGATCGGTGCGAGGAAGGTGATTATTTGTATCCTAACAGTGATAGAGAAATTTACAGAGAAGTTAAGCAAATATTTCCATTTAAAAACAGATAAGACAGTAGATATTTTTTTGCAATTTCAATTATGATATGTTCAGGGATAGGATTTTCTTTAACTTGGGAATATTTATGGTATATAATGCAAACAGTAACACAAACTTAACTTGTCCTTGAAATAATTCATTTAGTGTACTCATAGAGGAGAGAATATCGGATGTGACAATCTTGTTCTATTTACTCATGCTTTTTAATTAGTTTTTGACATGTGTCCTACCAAAAAAGATACCTTGTAGTAAATGAGTAATGAAAAACTGTATTTGATGCAAATAAATTTGTTTTGTTTTTTTTTTTAAAGATTTTTTATTTATTTATTTGACAGAGAGAGACACAGCCAGAGAGGGAACACAAGCAGGGGGAGTGGGAGAGGGAGAGGCAGGCTTCCCGCCGAGCAGGGAGCCCGATGTGGGGCTCAATCCCAGGACCCCCGGATCATGACCTGAGCCGAAGGCAGATGCTTAGCGACTGAGCCACCCAGGCGCCCCTGATTGAAAACTATTTAGATTCATATTGTGCTGAGATGGGATAGAACTCCAGTCTGAACGTCCTGTTGTCTTGATGTTGAATGTGTGCATGCAGGCCCCCGAAAAAATTTGTTATTTGTTGGGGTAATGAATGTCCAGGCCCCTGTGTCCAGGCCTGTGTGTCCAGGCCCCCGAAAAAATTTATTTGTTGGGGTAATGAATCAGATGACTTAAGGCACTCTGATAGCAATCTTATTTTTCCCTAACAAGTCTTTTTATCTTTTTCTCCTTTTAATAAAAAAAATTTTCTGTTGTTCTGGAAGGGTGTTTCTTGAAAGAAGTAGAAAATGAGCCTTGCTCTTAATCTTAATTAAAAATAAAATATGTCATCCAACATTTAAAAATATGGTACTCATTTAATTTGTTTTCCAGGTATATATATATGATCCCTTAATTTTTCCCTTTGTTAGCTTCTGGATTAGATTTAGTGAAAAGACAGGCTGGCAGAGTTAGCCATATATTTCAATTTGGAAAACATAATGTGGGTTTTAATAAAAATTGACTTTTAATTAAAATGAATTTTTCCACACTTCTGTATTAGGAAATAATTTTAAAAATTTTAAGTAGCTGTAATTTTTCTTCTTTGTGTCTCTTACTGTCTTTCCTCCCTTTCTCCCATCTTCCTTTCTTCAGGGGATTTTTATCTCTAGTTATGCTCTAACTTCTTCCAAATATATGCCTGGAGCTCAGACCTCTCCCCTGTGTTCTAGATGGCTATATTTAGTTTCCCATCAGGCTTCCCCAAATAAAAGTGACCAGGAAATTTCCAATACAACATATATAGCACTAAATGTATGCATTTTCTGTCAAAACTTCCTTTCTTACTCTCTCTTATTCACCTGGTCAGTTAATATGCAACTGACTCATGAATATTAACAATTAGTTGATTTTTTTTCCTCCAAGTTATTTCTTAAGTCTTGTTTGCTAAATCTCATTCTTATTGCTATATTATAGGACTGCATTTGGTTAACTATTTATAAGTAGGAAATGTGTCTTGAAACCAGTTCCCCTTCCTGTTACTAAAGCATTTTTTTCCCCTAAATTAGAAGCCTTACCACCTTGAAACCTGTGTCTTGAAACCAATTCCCCTTCCTGTTACTAAAGCATTTTTTTCCCCTAAATTAGAAGCCTTACCACCTTACTATTGTGTGCATAAATCTTGTGATTTTTTCATGGTGCATAAAATGAAGGATAAATTCTTCTTCATAGCATTCAAGAACCCTCATACTTTGGCCCCCATCTAATCTCAATCTTAGCCTCCCTTATATGTTCCTTATAGATTAACATTGACTGGTGGTAGTGTGGGCTTGGCCTGTCCAGTGTTGTGTCTCCTACTGGAGGATCTTGTCATTCATGACTCTTCTTTCAAGACACAGTTGTATCGATAAAGGGTCTCTATGAAGGTATCTGAAATACCATCTCCATCCTCAAGGCAAAACTAGGACATGTCCTACTTCAAACATTCGTATACTTGTCATGCTTTATCTTGCTTATTTGTAAACGAACTCACCTTTGCTAAACTGTGAGCATTTTGAGTACCCGGTCATTTTGGCATCCCTAGCATAGTGCTCATCTCCTAATAGGACTGATTATTACCTAAATGAAGAGAATCTGATGGAAAGCCAAGACACTTCTTTCTCATCACAAGGCCATGTTCAGGTCTCAGTTTCTTTGAGCCTCAGTGTTTGCAACTGTCAGATAAGGACGTTTGATTAGATTTTAATACTCTTTCTACAATAAAAATAGCTGATTTTTCTGTTTCTTTGAGCTTTGAAAATATTTGCTGTTTATTCTACACAAACAGATTTTTTAATACATGCACCAGCCAAAGTGAATATTAACACATCTGCCTGATTTGGAAGTATTTGGCTTTTGTTTATGAATAAGACACAGTTTAAAGAATAGTTACACACTCTTAGCATTAGAAGTGAAGTTAAAGAAATTTTTAATACTTCTACTTGTTACTGAAATCTGGGACAGACCCCTTGGTAATATTTAATGTATTCTGTGCCTTTGAGCTTAGATTATTTTCCAAATATGAATTTATTAATCTTTCAATATTGCTATGGAATATCAACAGATTGGTTGACTCTGTTACAAAATGTATGCTATGAGAATTGTTAAGAAATTGAAGTAAAGCAATATCCTATTTTTTATGAGATCATGTCATTGAACTATAGTTATGTAGCATGAAGTTTTGTCCTTAAGAACATCAAATGTAGGGGGGGCGGAGCAAGATGGCGGAGGAGCAGGAGACCTGGATTTCGTCTCCTCTCAGGAATTCAGCTGGATAGGGATCAAACCATTCTGAACACCTACAAACTCAACAGGAGATCGAAGAAAAGAATAGCAACAACTCTCTGAACAGAAAAGCGACCACTTTCTGGAAGGTAGGACGTGCGGAGAAGTGAATCCGAGGCGTTATTCGGGAGGATAGACGGCGGGGGAGGGGCCTCCGTCGGCCGCTTCTGGCAAGTGATAGAGCCGAGGAGCACAAAATCGGAACTTTTAGAAGTCTGCTCCGCTGAGGGACGTCACTCTGGTGGCGAAGTGGGTGGTGGAACCCTCGTGGGACAGTGTGGTCTCAGGACCCTCGGGGTCACAGAAAGACCGGGGGTGCCTGAGTGCGGCAGAGCTCCCAGGGATCGGAGCAGGGAAGCCGGCTGCAGAGACGGAGCCCAGGCGCGGGCTCTCAGCTCGGGGTTGTCATAGACCGTGATCCGCGGCACAGTCAGGCCACTGCTCCTCCAGCAGGGACCCAACAAACGGCAGATCCGGGGAGACTCACCTTCTTCCCCCGGGAGGAGAGGTGCGGGAGCGCACCGCGGGGATCTGCTGGGTTTGGAGACTCCACCCGGGGTCGGGTGCCAGATAGAAAGGCGCGGTCACAGGCCGGGTGAGCGCGGAGTGCGGCCGGAGACCGGGGAGACGGGAGTGACTGACCGCTTTTCTCTGGGGGCTCGCTGAGGAGCGGGACCCCGAGTTCTCGGCTCCGCCGGGGCGGAGACTGGGAGGCTGCCATTTTCACTCTCCGCCTCCAAAGCTGTACAGAAAGCTTGCAGGGAACAAAAGCTCCGGACAGCAAACCCGAGCAGATTACTTAGCCCGGACCGGCAAGGGCGGGGCAATTCTGCCTCCGGCAAAGACATTTGGGAACCACGGCAACAGGCCCCTCCCCCAGGAGATCAGCGAGAACAGCCAGCCAAGACCACGTTTACCGATCAATGAGAACGGCAGAACTCCAGCGCTAGGGGAAGACTGCACATAGAATTCATGGCTTTTTTACCATGATTCTTTAGTCTTTCAAAGTTAATTATTTTTTTAACTGTCTTTTTTTCTTTTTTCCTTTATTCTTTTTTTTTTTTGAATTTTTCTTTTTCCCTTTTTCAACCAACATCTTATCAATCCCTTTTTAAAAAAAAAACATTTTTATTTTTCATTTTTAAAGTCATATTCTATCCCTTCATAGTAGTTACCCGTATTTTTGGCATATATATATAAGTTGTTCTCTCTTTAAAATCTTGAGATAGTTTCTTCTAACAGATCAAAATATACTCTAAATCTCTAGTGTATGGTTTTTTTCTACTCCCCTGCCTGATCACATTCTCTCCCTTTTTTCTTTCTTTCTTTCTTTTTTTTAATCCTCTTCTTTCTTTTTTCAAACAACTTATCAAATCCTTTTTTAAAATTTTTTATAATTTCCATCTTTACAGTCATATTCCATCCCTTCATCATATCAACCCTTATTTTTGTACATATATAAGTTTTTCTTTCTTTAAAATTTTGGGAGGGACTTTCTTTTAACAGACCAAAATACACCCAAAATCGAGTGTGTCGCACTGATCTATAATCCAGCCTGATCATATTTGATCACATTCTGTTTTTGTTTTGTTTTGTTTTGTTCTGCTTTTGTTTGTTTTTATCTTTATCTTTTTCTTTTTTCTTTTTTTCTTTCCTTTTCTTTTTTCTCTCTTTCCCTTTCTTTTCCCACTGCTTCAGGTCTTTTCTGATTTGTTTAGAGTATATTTTCTGGGGACGTTGTTACCCTGCTAGCATTTTGTTCTCTCATTAATCTATTCTCCTCTGCACAAAATGACAAGACGGAAAAAATCACCTCAACAAAAAGAACAAGAGGTAGTACCGACTGCCAGGGACCTACTCAATACGGACATTAGTACGATGTCAGATCTAGAGTTCAGAATCATCACTTTAAAGATACTAGCTGGGCTTGAAAAAAACATGGAAGTTATTAGAGAAACCCTTTCTGGAGAAGTAAAAGAACTAAAATCTAACCAAGTAGAAATCAAAAGGGCTATCAATGAGGTGCAATCAAATATGGGGGCGCTAACTGCTAGGATAAATGAGGCAGAAGAAAGAATCAGTGAGATAGAAGACCAAATGATGGAAAATAAAGAAGCTGAGAAAAAGAGAGATAAACAACTACTGGATCACGAGGGCAGAATTCGAGAGATAAACGATACCATAAGACGAAACAACATTAGAATAATTGGGATCCCAGAAGAAGAAGAAAGAGAGAGAGGGGCAGAAGGTATATTGGAGCAAATTATAGCAGAGAACTTCCCTAATTTGGGGAAGGAAACAGGCATCAAAATCCAGGAGGCACAGAGAACCCCTCTCAAAATCAATAAAAATAGGTCAACACCCCGACATCTAATAGTAAAACTTACGAGTCTCAGAGACAAAGAGAAAATCCTGAAAGCAGCTCGGGACAAGAGATATGTAACCTACAATGGTAGAAACATTAGATTGGCAACAGACTTATCCACAGAGACCTGGCAGGCCAGAAAGGACTGGCAGGACATATTCAGAGCACTAAATGAGAAAAATATGCAACCAAGAATACTATATCCAGCTAGGCTGTCATTGAAAATTGAAGGAGAGATAAAAAGCTTCCAGGACAAACAAAAACTAAAGGAATTTGCAAACACGAAACCAGCCCTACAAGAAATATTGAAAGGGGTCCTCTAAGCAAAGAGAGAGCCTAAAAGCAACATAGACCAGAAAGGAACACAAACAATATACAGTAACAGTCACTTTACAGGCAATACAATGGCACTGAACTCCTATCTTTCAATAGTTACCCTGAATGTAAATGGGCTAAATGCCCCAATCAAAAGACACAGGCTATCAGATTGGATTAAAAAACAAGACCCATTGATATGCTGTCTGCAAGAGACTCATTTTAGACCCAAAGACACCCCCAGATTGAAAGTGAGGGGGTGGAAAACCATTTACCATGCTAATGGACACCAAAAGAAAGCTGGGGTGGCAATCCTTATATCAGACAAATTAGATTTTAAACCAAAGACTGTAAAAAGAGATGAGGAGGGACACTATATCATACTTAAAGGGTCGATCCAACAAGAAGATCTAACAATTGTAAATATCTATGCCCCTAACATGGGAGCAGCCAATTATATAAGGCAATTAATAACAAAAGCAAAGAAACACATCGACAACAATACAATAATAGTGGGGGACTTTAACACCCCCCTCACTGAAATGGACAGATCGTCTAAGCAAAAGATCAACAAGGAAATAAAGACTTTAAATGACACACTGGACCAAATGGACTTCACAGACATATTCAGAACATTCCATCCCAAAGCAACGGAATACACATTCTTCTCTAGTGCCCATGGAACATTCTCCAGAATAGATCACATCCTAGGTCATAAATCAGGTCTCAACCGGTACCAGAAGACTGGGATCATCCCCTGCCTATTTTCAGACCACAGTGCTTTGAAACTAGAACTCAATCACAAGAGGAAAGTCGGAAAGAACTCAAATACATGGAGGCTAAAGAGCATCTTACTGAAGAATGAATGGGTCAACCAGGAAATTAAAGAAGAATTAAAAAAATTCATGGAAACCAATGAAAATGAAAACACAACTATTCAAAATCTTTGGGATACAGCAAAGGCAGTCCTAAGAGGAAAGTATATAGCAATACAAGCCTTTCTCAAGAAACAAGAAAGGTCTCAAGTACACAACCTAACCCTACACCTAAAGGAGCTGGAGAAAGAACAGCAAATAAAGCCTAACCCAGCAGGAGAAGAGAAATAATAAAGATCAGAGCAGAAATCAATGAAATAGAAACCAAAAGAACAGGAGAACAGATCAACGAAACTAGGAGCTGGTTCTTTGAAAGAATTAACAAGATTGATAAGCCCCTGGCCAGACTTATCAAAAAGAAAAGAGAAATGACCCAAATCAACAAAATCATGAATGAAAGAGGAGACATCACAACCAACACCAAAGAAATACAAACAATTATAAGAACATATTATGAGCAACTCTATGCCAGCAAATTAGATAACCTGGAAGTAATGGATGCATTCCTAGAGATGTATCAACTACCAAAACTGAACCAGGAAGAAATAGAACACCTGAACAGACCTATAACCACTAAGGAAATAGAAGCAGTCATCAAAAATCTCCCAAAACACAAAAGCCCAGGGCCAGATGGCTTCCCAGGGGAATTCTACCAAACATTTCAAGAAGAATTAATACCTATCCTTCTCAAACTGTTCCAAAAAATAGAAATGGAAGGAAAACTTCCAAACTCATTTTATGAGGCCAGCATTACCTTGATCCCAAAAACAGACAAAGACCCCATCAAAAAGGAGAATTACAGACCAATATCCCTGATGAACATGGATGCAAAAATTCTCACCAAAATACTAGCCAATAGGATCCAACAGTACATTAAAAGGATTATTCACCACGACAAAGTGGGATTTATCCCTGGGCTGCAAGGTTGGTTCAACATCCGCAAATCAATCAACGTGATACAATACATTAACAAAAGAAAGAACAAGAATCATATGATCCTCTCAATAGATGCAGAAAAAGCATTTGACAAAGTACATTATCCTTTCTTGATCAAAACTCTTCAGAGTATAGGGATAGAGGGTACATATCTCAATATCATAAAAGCCATCTATGAAAAACCTACAGCGAATATCATTCTCAATGGGGAAAAACTGAGAGCTTTCCCCCTAAGGTCAGGAACGCGGCAGGGATGTCCACTATCACCACTGCTATTCAACATAGTATTGGAAGTCCTAGCCACAGCAATCAGACAACAAAAAGAAATCAAAGGCATCCAAATTGGCAAAGAAGAAGTCAAACTCTCACTCTTTGCAGATGATATGATACTTTATGTGGAAAATCCCAAAGACTCCACCCCAAAACTGCTAGAACTCATACAGGAATTCAGTCAAGTGGCAGGATATAAAATCAATGCACAGAAGTCAGTGGCATTCCTATACACCAACAACAAGTCAGAAGAAAGAGAAATTAAGGAGTCGATCCCATTTACACTCTCACCCAAAACCATAAGATACCTAGGAATAAATCTAACCAAAGAGGCAAAGGATCTGTACTCAGAAAACTATAAAATACTCATGAAAGAAATTGAGGAAGACACAAAGAAATGGAAAAACGTTCCATGCTCATGGATTGGAAGAACAAATATTGTGAAGATGTCAATCCTACCTAGAGCAATCTACACATTCAATGCAATCCCCATCAAAATACCATCCACTTTCTTCAAAGAAATGGAACAAATAATCCTCAAATTTGTATGGAACCAGAAAAGACCCCGCATAGCCAGAGGAATGTTGAAAAAGAAAAGCAAAGCTGGCGGCATCACAATTCC